>NC_091999.1:19354725-19654725 GCF_044704955.1 Pristiophorus japonicus | reverse complement strand
TCTTTCGGTTGATTCCTGAGTAGAATGGATTGACATGACGACATTTTCAGTTGGTTGGGCCTATACTCGTAGGAGTTCAGAAGAATGAGAAATGTTCTTATTGCAATGTATAAGATACCGAGGTGGCTCTACAAGTTAAATGCAGTTAGGGTATTTCCACTCAAGGGTGTTTCTAGAACTACGGGGCATCGTTTTCAGAATAAGGGTTCGCTCATTTAAAGCTGAGATGAGGAGGATTTTTTCTCTCAGAGAGTTGCAAATCTGTGGAATTCTCTTCCCCCGTGAGCTGTGAAGGCTGAGTCATTAAATATATTTAAGGCGGAGATAGACAGATTTTTGAGCGATATGTAAGTGAAGGTTTATTGGGAACGGGCAGCGAAGTGAATGTGTAGGGACAGTATGGTCATTACCCACTGAGTGTGGAACAATGTGTGGAGACAGTGCGAACTACCATTGCCCAGTGAGTGGGGAACAATGTGAGGGGATAGTGCGGGCTCCAATTGCCCAGTGAGTTTGAACATTGTCAGCAGACAGTGCAGGCTCCTATTGCCCAGTGAGTGGGGAACAAAGTGTGGGGATAGTGCGGGCTCCCATTGCACAGTGAGTGTGAACAATGTGAGGGGACAGTGCAGGCTCCCATTGCCCAGTGAGTGTGAACAATGTGAGGGGACAGTGCGGGCTCCCATTGCCCAGATAAAGAAAAGATCGTGTGGAGATTGGGCGGTCTGCATTCATACAGTGAGTGGGGAGCAATGTGTATGGAAATTATGGGCCTCCATTGTCCAGTGAGTGTGGAACAATGTGTGGGGACAGTGCGAGCTTCTATTGCTCAATGAGTGGCGAACAATGTGTGGGGACAGTGCGGTCATTGCCCAGTGAGTATGAACTGTGTTTGAGGACAGGACGGGCTCCCATTGCCCAGATGACTGGAAACAATTTGTGGGGATAGTGCGTGCTCGCATTGCCCAGTGATTGGGAACAATGTGTGGGGGCAGTGCGGGCTCCCATTGCCCAGTGATTGGGAACAATGTGTGCGGATAGTGCGTGTTCCCATTGCCCAGTGATTGTGGACAATGTGTAGGGAGAGTGCAGGCTCCCATTGCCGAGTGATTGGGAATAACGTGTGGGGGCAGTGCGGGCACACATTGCCCTGTAATTGGGAACAATATGTGGAGAAAGTGCGGGCTCCCATTGCCCAGTGATTGTGAACAATGTGTGGAGGAAGTGCGGCCTCCCATTGCCCAGTGAGTGTGAACAGTGTGTGGGTATAGTGCGGGCTCCCATTGCCCAGTGATTGGGAACAATGTGTGGGGAGATTACGGTGATTCCCCAGTTAGTGGCAACAAAGCGTGAGGAAAAAATCACATGGATGAATTACAACTATTGTACATCCCTGTCTGGCATAAAAACAAAACAGGAAAGGTAGCTCAACCGTGGCTAACAAGGGAAATTAGGGATAGTATGAAATCAAAGAAAGAGGCAGATACTTTGGCCAGAAAAAGCAGCAAACCTGAGACTGGGAAAAATGTAGAATTCAGCAGCGGAGGACTAAGGGTTCAATTAGCAAGGGGAAAGTAGATTATTAGAGTAAACATGCAGCGAACATAAAAACAGACTGCATAAGCTTGTATAGGTATGTGAAGAGAAAATGATTAATGAAGACTAATGTAGGTCCCTTGCAGTCACTAAGGAAGTCAACTATAACCTCTCGAAAGTACGACGGACCGAGGGTCATGCGGGAAGGAGGAACTGAGGGAAATCCTTATTTGTCAGGAAATTGTGTCAGGGAAGCTGATGGGACTGAAGGCCGATAAATCCCCAGGGCCTGATAGTCTGCATCCCAGAGTACTTGAGGAAGTGGTGCTAGAAATAGTAGATGCATTTTTAGTTATTTTCCACAATTCCATGGACTCTGGATCACGACCTATGGATTTGAGGGTAGCTCGTGTAATTGCACTTTTAAAAAAAAGAGGGAGAGAGGAAACAGGGAATTATAGAACAGTTGGCCTGACATTGATAGCGGGGAAAATGCTGGAATCAATTACTAAAGATGTAAAGCAGCGCATTTGGAAAGTAGTGATGGGATCGGGCCAAGTCAGCATGGATTTACTAAAGGAAATCATGCTTGACAAATCTTCTAGCTTTTTTTGAGGATGTAACTAGTGGAGTGGATAAGGGAGAACCAGTGGATGTGTTGTATTTGGACTATCAAAAGGCTTTTGACAAGGTCCCACACAAGAGATTAGTGTACAAAATTAAGGCACATGGGATTGGGAGTAATGTATTGACTGGCTGGCAGACAGGAAGCAAAGAGTTGGAATAAACGGTTCATTTTCAGAATGGCAGGCAGTGACAAGTGAGGTGTCGCAATGTGCTGGGGCCCAAGCTATTTAAAATATACCTTAATGATTAGACGAAGGAATTGAATCTAATATCTCCAAGTTTGCAGATGATACCAAACTGGGTGGAAGTGTGAGCTGTGAGAATGATGCTCAGAGGCTGCAGAGTGACTTGGACAGGTTAGCTGAATGGGCATCTGCACGGCAGATGCAATAGAATGTGGATAAATGTGAGGTTATCCACTTTGGTGGGCAAAAACAGGAAGGCAGATTATTATCTGAATGGTGACAGATTAGGAAAAGGGGAAGTGGAAAGAGACCTTGGTGTCTTGGCACAGCAATCAGTGAAGGTAGGCATGCAGTTACAGCAGGCTGCAAAGAAAGCAAATGGCGTGTTGACCTTCATAATGAGAGGATTTCAGTATAGGAGCAGAGAGTTCTTACTGCAACTGTACACGGCCTTAATGAGACCACACCTTGAGTATTATGTGCAGTTTTGGTCTCTCAATCTGAGGAAGGACGTGCTTCCTATTGAGGGAGTGCAGCGAAGGTTCACCAGACTAATTCCCGGGTTGGCAGCACTGACATATGAAGAAAGAATGGATCGGTTAGGCTTATACACACAGGAATTTAGAAGAATGAGAGAGGATCTCATAGAAACATAAAATTATGACGGGACTGGACAGGTTAGATGCAGGAAGAATGTTCCCGATGTTGGGGAACACTAGAACCAGGGGTCAAAGGCTAAGGATTAGGGGTAAGCCATATGGGACAGAGATGAGGAGACACTTTTTCACACAGAGAGTGGAGAACCTGTGGAATTCTCTAGAACAGAAAGTTGCTATTCCAGTTCGTTGGATATATTCAAGAGGGAGTTAGATGTCGCCGTCACATCTAAGGGGATCAGGGGGTATGGAGAGAAGTCGGGAGTTGGTGTACTGAAGTTGCCTAATCAGCCATGACCATATTGAATGGCGGTATGGAATCGAAGGGCGGAATGGCCTGCTCCTGCAACTATGTTCTATGTTTCTATGACAGTGCGTGCTCCCATTGCGCAGTGAATGGGGAACAATGTTTGGGGACAGAGCGGGCTCCCATTGCCCAATTAGTGGGAAGAATGTGTGGAGACTGTGCGGTCTTTGCCCAACGAGTGGGAACAATGTGTGGGGACAGTGTGGGCTCCTATTGCCCAGTGAGTAGGAACAATGTGTGGTGACAGTGCGGGCTCCCGTTGCCCAGTGAGTGGGACCAATGTGTGGGGATAGTTCGTGCTCCCATTGGCCAGTGAGGGGGGAAAATGTATAGGGACAGTGCGGGCTCGCATTGCCCAGTGAATGTGAACAATGTTTGGGGACAGTGCGGGCTCCCATTGCCCAGTGTGTGTGAACAATGTGTGGGGACAGTGCGGCCTCCCAATTGCCCATTGAGTGGAAACAATGTTTGGTGACAGTGCGGGCTCCCATTGCCCAGTGAATGTGAACAATGTTTGGGGACAGTGCGGGCTCCCATTACCCAGTGAATGTGACAATGTTTGGGGACAGTCCCGGCACCCATTGCCCAGTGTATGTGAACAATGTGTGGCGACAGTGCGGCCACCCATTGCCCATTGAGCGTGAACAATGTGTGGGAGCAGTGCAGGCTCCCATTGCCCAGAGAAAGTGGAACATTGTGTGCAGACAATGCCGCCTTCCTGTTAAGAGCATGCCCGACCTTAAAGAAAGAAACAATTCCCAGCGGGAATGTTGGGTCATTTGATTAAAATGTTAAACTTGATCTCCTATCACAGGTCCGTGGTCGCACTCTCGGTCTCCGAATTAAATGTGGAAATAAACCACGGCCTTAGTCCACACCGAAAAAATAAATGGAAACTTACTGAGAACGGGTAACAGCACTGAATTGTGCGGTAATGCGCTGTTGCTCATATATCCTTAAATTCACATTGGGTATGGACCTTACAGCGAGTGACTGTGTACCTGGGAGCGGAGGCCCCGTCTGATACGGGAAAGGAGATCACAATTCATTATATACTTTACTCTGTTTAGAATTGAAATAATTTAACAATGAGACTCAGTGGATATTTCATCCCATTCTTTAACTCCTCTCTGAATTTACTCTGGGTCCCTGCATAAATAAACGGGTTGATGCAGGAACTCAAAAGATGAAGCATATATCCATATTCCTCCAGGATAATATTTGATTCATTGACAGTGGAACCTGAGAAATAACTAACGCTCCCAATCTGGACAGAGATGAAAGTTCTAAGTAATAAAACATTTAACATGATGAAACTGCCCGAGATACAGAAGAGTAAAACGATGGAATTTCTTCGCTTCTGCATCTCTGGATCGTGTGGATTCTCTCCATTGCTGTTGGCACGGAGTCTCCTACGGGCTCTACTGGCCGCTAGAATGTACTTGATGGTCAATGCATTGAGCAGTAAAATCAGAATGAATGGGAGACATGGGGTTAAAATGTGGAACATCCAGTCATATGCTACCCATGCTGGTGATGTATAAAATGTTTTTCTAATGCTGCAGAACCAGGGTATGTTGTTAACTGTGTACAAAGGTTCATATATAAAATACAAGAAGGTATTCTTTAAGCAGCTCATTGAACAGACCGTGCTAATAACCACTGCCACGGTTTTCTCGGTGCAATATTGTGCTTTCTCCTTCTGGCAACAAATGGCCACAAATCGATCAAAGGTGAAAGCGACCGTTAACCAGACAGAACAGTCTATGGCTGCATAGATTAGGGCAACATGGAAACGACAGATCGGAGTGATGGACAAGAAACTAAATGGGAAATAAATACCTACAATCCGGTTTAATATCACAGCGGTGAAAATGACCAGCAGATCCATTACGGCCATGGCCACCAGGTACCGAGTGATACATCTGGAGAGACCACACCTTCCTCGAGGCAGGATCACAATGACTGCCACGTTAGCTGTAACAGAGAGAGAATGTGTGAGACAGAGAGGAAGCGAGTGAATATGTGTGAGAAAGGGACAGAGCCAGTGAATATGTGTGATTGAGCGAGAACAGTAATATTACTGGTCCGACTATAGGCAAAATCATCCATTTGGCAGGATTCTGTGTGAAATTTAAAACTTTGACTACGTAATTTATTAATCTTCCGGATAAAACATTTGACAAGCCAATGACATCGGAATGTAAAATAATGTAAAGAATGATAACGGAGAAAAGTAACATATCGGGAAACCTGGAAACCAACATGGGGTCATCAGATTGATAACAAAAATAACATCTCAGTAGCGCTTACAGAAGATATTTGAGAGGTTATTCAGAAGAAGTAACAAGAAAATAGGAAGAATGCATTAAAATGGATTGTGTACTGCTGCTGACCGTAAACACTCTAATATGATTAATTACTGTAAAATGATTCACTATTGGAAAATTCAGCAGTCAACTTGCACAAATATATTCCCAAACAGCGAGGTGCAAACTCCGAACTCTGCTGCTGATGATCACCTTGGATCGTCGGTGTCGATCTGGCCCATTGGAACTGGCAGGTGATGAGGACTCATTAAGTAAAAGGCCCCTCCATCAATGCAATACTTGTTCTGTACTACGCTGTCAGGATAAATGATTGGCTTAGTCCGAGAGTGTATATTGAACGATAAATTTTGTGACTCAGATATCAGAGATGTAACCAGTTATGCGGCGTCAGTCCATGTCTAGAAAAGTTTGAAGTCGAGGACAATCCGGGACATTGCCAGGTGTCATGACCAGAAGGCACTCCCAGTCACAGCAGCGGTCGCTGTAGAACTCGCAGCAGCAGCGAATGTGGAAGAGAAGTGCCAGGCTGAACCAGTGAGAGTCAGAGTTGGAGAGCAGTAACGCTTCTGTGTGAGTTTTTGGCAAATATAGATTCATGCATAAAACGGCCATATATTGCACTGCTTATATTTATGTCAACAATTCACCACCTAATAATGTATTTTCAATAAATTAATTAATTAAATTTCATTGGCGAATAATCGAAATTAATGAACAATTTGTAGAACTGAGCCAGACACTGCCAATATCAACAACACAATGGAACGACATCCGCATCATCATCATAGGCAGTCCCTCGTAGTCGAGGATAACTTGTTTCCACTCTAAAAGTGAGTTCGCGGGTGACTGCAGAACATACAGTCTCTGTTACAAGTGGGGCAGACAGTGCTTGAAGAGAAGGATGAGTGGGAAGCCTGGGTTGACCCATGCTCCTTCCGGTAAATACATTTGGTTTCTACTTGTTCTCGGCGATGGGACTCGAGGTGCTCAGCGCTCTGCTGGATGCTCTTTCTCCACATAGGGCGGTCGTGATCCAGGAGTTCCCAGCAGTCTGTGGGGATGTTGCATTCTATAAAGGAGGCTTTGAGGGTATCCTTGAAGCGGTTCCTCTGCCCACCTGGGTCTCGCTTGCCTTGTCGAAGCTCCGCATAGAGTGCATGCTTTGGGAATCTCGTGTCGGGCATGCGGACCAGGTGGCATGTCCATCGGAGTTGATCGAGAGTGGTTAGTGCTTCGATGCTGGGTATGTTGGCCTGAGCGAGAATACTGACGTTGGTGCGTGTGTCCTGCCAATGGATTTGCAGGATCTTGGGGAGGAAGAGCTGGTGGTACTTCGCCAACCTGTTAAGGTGCCTGCTGTATATGTACACAGTGTGATAATTCAACCACAGAGACAGTGTCATTAACCCAATAGAACTACGTGTACACAATGATAACAGCGTGAAAATTCAACCACAGTGACAGTGACGTTAACCCAATAGAATTAAATGTACACAATGATAACAGTGCGTTAATTCACTCACAGTGATAGTGTCAGTAACACAATACAATTCCAAGTCCACCGTCATAACAGTGTAAGAATTTACCCTCAGTAAAATACCAATTATACAAATGGAAATTACACAATGACAACAGTGTGTTAATTCACCCACATTGACAGTGCCAATAGAAAACTAGAACTAAAATGGAAGAGGCGCGGGCCCACTCGGTCCGTGCAGCAGAGTTTGATCTCCAGTCCTCTTGGTTAACCCTTGCCTCTGGACCCACACTTAACTCTGACAAGCCTATGTGGTGGATGGCGTGCAACGGCCACCACATGTTAACAAAATCCACGAACACGCATCTTCCACCCTTCAATATGCTGTTCAGGACCTGCAATATTAGGACCTTCATTGAAACATCTGTGAACTCATCATTTTTTTGCGTGGAAGCAAATCATTCTCGATTGGAGAGACTGCCTGAGAAGAGAAGAGAACTACATGTACACAGCGATAACAGTGTGATAATTCACCGACAGTGAGAGTGTCAGTAATCCATCAGAACTACATGTAAACAATAATAATAGTGTGATAATTCACCCCCATTGACAGTATCAGTAACTCAATAGAACTCCATGTACACAATGATACAAGCGTACGAATTTACCCACTGTGACAGTGTCAGTAACACAATATAACTCCATGTACACTTCATAACAGTGTAATCATTTACCCACAGCAAAATACCAATAATAAAATGGTAAAAATGCGCACACCGTTATGATAGCGCTGAAACAGCTCTTATAAGAATCGCCAGTTACATCCCATGTATCTGTAACCATGGAAAACTCTCCTTCCTCATCCTTCTCTAAATGTATGCAGCCTTTGTCATGGCTGACCACACAAGCCACCAACAACGCCTCTTCTCCGTCGCCCAGCTGGGTGGAACTGCCCTTGCAGCAAGAGAATCACCTACAATTGCTTCTCTTCCAGCTCGCAATCCATTCTCTCTGGATTCCCTGATGGATCCATAATTGGCCCCCTCTAATTTCTCATCTACACGATGACCCTCCACGATATCTTAAGAAAGCACAGCATCAGGTTCCATATCTATTCTGATGACAGTCAGGTCTACCTCGACTCTCTCTTGTTTGTCAGTCTGATTGTCCGACATCTAGTATTAAATGAGCATATATTTTCTCCAAATAAATATTGGGAAGACCAACACCATTGTCTTCCTTCCTTCCACTAACCCCGTTCCTTAGCCACCGACTCCATCCCAATGCCTGACAACCTTCTGAGGCTGGCCATATTGTAGGCAAATTTTGTATCCTATTTGATCCTGTATTGAGTTTCTAACCACATATTCGCTCTATCACCAAGACCATCTATTTCCACATCCGCAACATCACACGGCTCTGCCCCTGTCTCAGCTCATCAGCTGTTGAAACGCTCATCCACGAGTTTGTTGCCTCTAGGCTGACTATTAGAATACGTTCCTGTCTGTCTTCCCACCTGCCAACCTCCAAAAACTTGACCTGATCTAAAAATCTGCTGCCCTGATCCTAAAACGAACAGAGTCCCGTTCACCCACCACATCAGTGCTCGCTGAACTACATTAAGTCCTGGTCCAGCATCACTCGAATTAAACATTTTCAACCTTGTTTGAAAATCCCTTCATAGCTTTACCCGTTCCTATCTATGTTATTTCCTCCAACTTGCATCACTCCGAGAGCATTGCCACTTCCTCTTCCTTCAAGAAGTTTCTTAATACTTCTGCTGAGCTAGTATCTTTGTAAGCAGCTAGGTGTTAAAATGTGTTTCACAACGCTCCCGTGAACAATTTAACTATTTTAAGGAGCTATATAAATGCAGGTTGTTACTGTTGGCAATATGACTCCCCGTACAGCAACATTAAGACAATAGGAAAGATATGTACAAAAGCAAAACACTGCAGTTGCTGGAAATCTGAAATTTAAAAAAATGGTGGAAATACTCAGCAGGTCAGTCAGCATCTGTGGAGAGAGAAATAGAGTTAACATTCCAGTTCGATAACCTTTCAGCGCAATTGGATACATATAAGAGATACAAGTGCAGAGGCAGCGAAAGGGGCCGAGGGAAGGAAAGAACAAAAGGGAAAGTCAGTGAATAGGTAGACGGCAGCAGTGGTTAAATGACAAAAAGGTTAATGGTGTAAGACAAAAAGGGATACTAATGCGATAAGTAAAGAAACAAACGGTCTCTAGCAGCCGCCTGAGGAAAACCAAGCTCATGGTCTACAGGGCTGTAGCAATACCCGCCCTCCTGTATGTATCACAGGCATGGACGATGTACAGAAGACACCTCAAGTCGCTGGAGATATGTCAACAAGATGTATCGGCTAGATCCTGCAAATCCCCTGGGAGGACAGGCTCACCAACATCAGTGTCCTCGCCAGGCTAACGTCCCCAGCATTGAAGCACTGACCACACTCGATCAGCTTCGCCTGGCAGGCCACATAGTTCGCATGCTCGACAGCGGAAACGTTACAATGACACCCTCAAATCCTCCCTGGTAAAGTGTGGCACCACCACTGACACCTAGGACTCCCTGACCGAAGACCGCCCTACGTGGAGAAAGTGCATCCAGGAGGGCGTTGAGCTCTTCGAATCTCAATGCCACAAGCGTGAAGAGGTTAGGCGCAGGCAGCGGAAGGAGCGTGCGGCAAATCAGTCCCACTATCCCCTGCTTCCCTCAACAAATGTCTCTCCCACCTGTGACAGGGTCTGTGGCTCTCGTATTGGACGGTTCGTTAATCAAATAACTCACTTTTGGAGTGGAAGCAAGTCTTCCTCGATTCTGAGGGACTGCCTATGATGATGAAATGGAAAGAGCAGAATCATTACCAACAGGTGGTGTCCGAAAAAATGGTGGTTATGATCTGAAGTTATTGAACTCAATTTTGAGTCTGGAAAGTTCGAAATCACTGAATCGAAAGACGATGTGCTGTTCCTCGACTTTCCTTTGGACTTCATTACAACACTGCAGGAGGCCGAGGACAGAGAGCTCAGAGTAGGAGTGGGGTGGGGAATTAAAATAACAGACGACCAGGAACTCAGGTTCACTTTTGCGACTGAATGAAGTTCAAAGCAATCACCTAACAAGCGATTGGTCTCCCTAATATAAACAAAGTCACATCGTGAACATCGAATGCATTATACAGAAGTACCAGCAAATAAATGGGCATAGTTATAAATGCGCGATATAACCACTCACAGTGAAATAACAATAACACCATAGAACATACACAGTTATAATAGTATGATAATACCAGTCATAGTGAAATACTAATAACACAATAAGAAATATATGTTCATTTATACTAGTGTGATAGTAACACTCACAATGAAATAACAATTAAGTCATCCTCGACTCGAGGGACTGCCTAGGAAGAAGAATAAATACCAATAACACAATAGCAAATATATGCACACGCTTATATTGGTGTGATACCACGCACAAGAAAAATATCTATGACACAATAGGAAATATCTGTGCACGGGTATAAGAATGTGATACCACTCACAGTGCAGTGACATATACTGTTCAATTTCAATAAAATATCACTCTGAGCAAATAAACTGATACCGCTGAAGATGCGAATATCTGGAAAACACATTAAAACAAAAATTGGAGAATCAGACGCTCAAATTAGGCAGTGATTCCGTTGAGAAGGAAACATAATTCTGTTAAATGGGATAAATAGTTTGAATCGTCAGAAATGAGCCAGTTAAAGAGGAGAAGCATTGCCTGTATGTAGGAGCGGTGATACCATTAGATAATGTTTCCTGTAACTAATAATTATCTGAAATACTTTACCTGGAACCCCGATAGTTGCAATGGCAGGAGAGTAAAGGGCAAACACCAGGCCTTTCGGTGACCCATGCATTTCTTTCAGAAGCTCTGCGCGTGCTCTGCACGACAATCACAGATTGTCATATTTATACCCGATGTTAGGCTTCAGGGACATCTTCACATGGCCTGCCTTTTATATTAATGACAGTAATTGAAACAAACAGATTAGTGCAGCCGCTGCCAAGAGCGTGTTTATGGTTTGATGGTATGGAACGTCTTTAAACAGATCTGATACGGGAAAAAGTGAAATACCCACATATTACAGTATGATATTTCTTCGAAAATACAACAAAAAGCTAAATACGTGATTGCCATACTGAGAGTGAACCTGGAACAAGATGAATTCGTGGGTTTTAACCCAGTAATGCTGAGTTAATAGGTTTTAGCGAAACGTGTAATTGGCCAGAGAAACTCTGTTCCTGCAGACGAAAAACGCAGCTAGGTTCCCGCTACTCTCATTATCCAGCCCGTATCAAGTTAAGCACGTGTCCATCTCCCTCCGCGTCTGTACATCCACTTTCAGCCAAGAGTCTATAAATTCAATGTGGACAGGTCCAGTTCAGCACGGTTACACTCAGTGTGATAGGTCCAGTTCAGCATGGTTACACTCAGTGTGATAGGTCCAGTTCAGCACGGTTACACTTAGAGTTGACAGGTCCAGTCAGCACGGTTACCCTCAGTGTGTGCAGGTTCCATTCAGCTAGGTTATACTAAGCTTGGGCAGGTCCAGTCTACACAGTTGCATTCAGTGTGGACAGGTCCAGTGCAGGAAGGTAATACAAACTATGGACAGGTTCAGTTGAGCATGGTGATCTTCAGTCTGGTGACGTCCAGTTGAGCATGGATATATTTAGTGTCGGGAGGTCTAGTTCTACACATGTGGAGAAGTCCAGTTCAGCGCAGTTAGATACAATTTCGCATGGTGAGACTCAGTGAGGAACTTGCCCACTTCAGCCTTAACCCCTCTGATTTATCTCCACCTGCACTGCCTGTGTGATCAGTATTTGAAGAGCCGCAACGTAATCTAGTGAAACGTTGGGAAGAATTAAACTATCGTTTTCATTCCCTGCCATAATCGCTGTATCATCACCACCACCTCCATTCCCCTCTCCGGCTCTTGTGTCATTCTGGTTAGATCTTTGTACATGGTGAACATAGTTCAGATTTGGGCATCTCACTTTAGGAAGGATATATTGGCCATCAGAGGGGCTGCACCAACGATTCACCAGATTCTTATCGGGCCATCGTGGGTTTAATTATGAGGACAGGTTACATAGGTTATCCCTAAAATTGCGTTCTATTTCAATGAGTATGGGAATTTTAGGGGTGATTTGAACGAGGTGCTTGAAATGTTAAAAGGCTGATAGAGATAAACCACTTCCTCTAATAAGAACATAAGGAAAAAGAGCAGTAGTGGCCATTCGGTCCATCGAGCCTGCTCCGATTGTCAATTAGATCAGGGCTGATCTTGATCATTTGGACCGTCGAGCCGACTCTGATATTCAATCAGATCAGGGTTGACCTTCTATACCAGCTCCAGTGTGCCGTTCTAACCAATATCGTTTCATTGCCTCAGTGCCCAAAATGCTATTGCACTCTGTCTTAAATGTACTAATCGACTGAGCATCCAAATCCTCTAATGTACAGAATTGCACAGATTCGCAATCATCTGAGTGAAGACATTTCTTATCTTAGCGCTAAATGGCCACCTCCTTGTCCTGCGATTGTGATCCTTAGTTCTAGACAGTCCAGCCAAGGGAAACAAACTCTGAACATCTAGCCTGGCCAGCCCTATAAGAATTCTATGCGTTTAAATGCAATCACGTCTGATTCTTCTAAGCTCCAGAAAAGTTAAGCCCATTCTACCCAATCACTCACCAAAAGACAACTCTCTCAAGCCAGTAGTCAATGTAGTGAAACTTCATTGCATCTGCACTATAGTCTTCTTTAGATAAGGAGACCAAAATGGTATACAGTATGCCAGGCGTTATCTCACAAAAACATTTTATAATTGCATCTAGACCTCCTTACTCAACCCCCATGCAATCAAAGCCAACATGGCATTTGCCTTCATAATTGCTTGCTGGACCTGCATGTTAACTTTCCGTGATTCGTGTACACGGACAACCAAACCCCTCTGAATATCAACATTTACTAATCTCTTACCTTTTGCAAAATATTGTACTTTTCCATTTCTCCAAAACAAACTGGAACTATATATACATTATACTTCATGAACCGCCTTCTTGCCCATTCACTTATCGTGCCTATATCAATTAACTGCCCCTTTGCATCGTCCTTACAGCTTACTCCCCCACTTTACTTTGTATCATCAGCAAATTTGGAAATATTACACTCGGTACCCTCATTAATGTAACTGATATTGGTTTTAAATTGCTGACTCAAATGCGCTGATCCAAAAACCCATCATAATCATAGGCAGTCCCTCGAAACGAGGATAACTTGTTTCCACACTAAAAAGAGATGCATTCACAGGTGTTTCAATGAACGACCAATATTCATGTCATGAACTACATATTGAAGGGTGGAAGACGCCTGTGCATGGATTTTTTTAACGTGTGGTTGTCGTTGCACACACACGGGCTTGACAGAGCGAGGTCGTAGTCCAGTGGCAAGGATTAATCAAGACGACTGGATACCAGCTCTGCTGCATGGACCGAGTGTGCACACATATGGAATTGTGGGCTGGCCCGTGCTGCCACTGGGCCCTCGCCGCCACTGGACCCTGAAATCTCGCCTCTCCTGGGTCAAGATCACAACCCTCTATGAACTCTTGCCGCTCCTTCGACCCGAACTCGCTGCTCCTGCTGTACCTGCCCGCACTACAATCAGCGACCTGGATTAAGGTGACATCAAATCCAGTCGCCCTCTTCAAAGCCGTCGCCCTCCTGCAGCAGCACGCGCTACTCCCTGCGATGGTACGCCACCACAAGTTGCTCCCAACAAGGGCCCCGGCTCGCTGATGTCCAGCAAGCCGGGACCTCCCCGACCCCAGGGCCAGGCTGCTGCACGTTTCTTTCTCCAGTGGCCCCGGAATATAAGCCCGCCAGTAGTAGCACCCTGCCATCTCGAAGAATACTCGCTTTTTGTTACTTTGTTATTGTCTGTCCATGAACCAATCCTCATCCTATAGTAATATATTACACCCAATCGCATGAACCATAACACTTTATCACAACCTCTGAAGAACACATGAATTCGGAGCAGGAGTCGGCCTTAAGACATCATGAGACTACTCCACCATATCAATAATATCATAGCTGATCTTCCACCACAACACTTGCACATTCGGTCAGAAAATCTTTTGATTCTCCTCGAGTCCAAACATCTATCGAACTGGTCCAGTACTTGTTCAATTCAACTAAGTGTATATGTACCGGTATGTTAATTATTCAAGGGCTGAGCGTTTGTGATGGGGTTTAAGCGCTATGGTTTGCGGGATATTTTATTATCCTTGCTCCAACT
This sequence comes from Pristiophorus japonicus, assembly GCF_044704955.1. NCBI lineage: Eukaryota > Metazoa > Chordata > Chondrichthyes > Pristiophoridae > Pristiophorus > Pristiophorus japonicus. Next base: position 19,640,226 of record NC_091999.1, on the reverse strand, counting down.
GCTTTTTACCTGCTTATAATTGCTTTCTTGTCAGATCACAGATTAAGATCGTCAATAGCGTTTGAAGCTGCTGCAATGCAGTGTGATATATGACGTGCCCTGTCTGATGCAGGAGACCAGCGCACAGTGGCAAGAGAGGCCTGTAGCAGTCAACGGAACTGAATATCAACCGTTGCATATACTGGGCTGTCAATCCGATACCACCCGATTTGTGCCACCGCCCGATATGAATTTTTGGGCCATGGGTGGAAAAGTCGAGATCGCCCTTTTTGAGGCGGAACAGCGCCTGGTCATTAAATTGAGCATTTGGCGTTAATAAGTGTCGGCGACAGCGATATTCACTTTTATTGCCCCGTGGCAAGTGGGGCGTTAATCAAGCAGTGCACACTTCTCTTAGGGTGCTAACGCCGCAGTGTTAATGAGGTCAGGTAATCCTCATCAGACATATTTGCGCCAAGCGCTTCTTGATGGCACTGCCCCATTCCCAGGAATGCAGCCTGTGGAGTGAGTGACAGAACAACGTGGTAGTCGCAAAATGAAGGCAGCATGTTAATCATTTTTCCGAGCCTGCCCTAGAGCCACTGCTGGAGGCGGAGGAGAGGTGAGAGACATCAGCCACTCCAACACTGGTCGGAGGCCATCACCCAATCTTTTCAGGCGAAAGTGGAGGGATGTAGCCGCCCACGTGTCCATAAGGTGCATGGTGCCCCGAACTGCGATGCAATGATGCAAAAAATTCAATGACCTCACTCAGGTCGTGAGGATGACCACCTTCTTCATTAACCTTACCATGACACCATTTAAACTTCACTGTCTCACACACTTTATTTTCTGTGCTACCTCTTTCAATATGTCTATGAGAGCATCCCTCTTGCTTGGTGAAGACATATGGAAAGTAATCGTTTACTACGTCAGCCACACCCTCTGCCTGAATGCAAATCAGCCCCACCTCTCCTGTTAGTAGTATTTTTCTGTTGAGATGCATACACACAAAGTTGCAGTACATGTATTGTAAGTTCTTGGCTCCCAATCCCAGCACTAACACAGCAACTCTTCGCAGCTATTCACAGTCTCATGCACATCTGCCACCCTTCCACAGCGTACAAGATATTGAACTTTGTGAGGCATATCTCACAAATGGATTGCTCAACACTCGCCCGTTCTGATTCTTCTTGCAGCCGAAGCTGGCACATAATCGCGGGGATGAGCTGTGCACTTGTGGAAGGGACACAAAGCTGCAGCCACGAACCGACCTGGAAGAGCGAGTGTTCACCACCATGGGCGCTCAATTGCGAGTGGTTGCCGTGGGTGAGCCGAGCGCCCTGGGGAGAGTGACAGTATGTTCATTACCTTTTCAGCTTCCTTCACACTACTTACCTCTGACAGCACAATGCTTTCCCAATTTACGTGTAACTTGCGTCCCTCAACTCCTGTCCCCTCCCCTGTACTGGACCACACTTTTCTGGCTTTGTGCTTTCAAATGAAGAGTGCGGAAGGCCCGGTGCCTGTCCTTGAGCTCTCCAGTTAAGCCAAGGGGTTGGACGGGGACGCGATGGATACTTCAGTGCCTGTCTCAGATGAACCTGCTGCCTCTGGCAGTGGGGAAAGTACGTCGGTGGAAGAGGCCATGTTTGAGGGGTCTGATTTGAGTGATGCTCCGGCCACATCGTGATGCAGAAACAGCACGTCCAAAGGGAATCTCCGGCAGTGAGTTCGTGCCTGAGTGCTGCACAGCATGACACGGATGAGAACCCAGATGTGGAGGTTGTGGCCAGACAATCATTGTAGATACACAGCCATCGTCTGCGTGCATTTTTAAGTGTGCCCAAGATCTTGGATGCACTTGCTCTGCGGTTGGGGGAAACCACATCAAGCATTGGCCGTGGCTCTCACAGCCCATAGACCCCATGCTTGCCACTTTCCAACGGATGTTGGACTCGACGAGCAGCAGCCACTGAAGCACAGACCAAAACAACGCAAAGCCTACGTGCTGTCATGGAGTCAGTGCGTGGTGTCATCAATACTCAGTGTGCTCTCATGCAGACTTAGTTTGATACCACGCAAGCGCTGACTGCTGCCAGTTCTCTGGGTCCACAGCATTACAACGCTGAAGCAGGCCAGCAATCTGTGCGTGAGCGGATTGCTCCAGGTGTTGAGCCACTGCCCCGGTGAGTGGCAGACGACAATACTCGGGCTCACACATATGCCGCTCGCCAATGCTCCTGCCACTGTCCACAACTCAGCCATGCAAAACGTCTGCCGCCCATGCTGAGGTGGTGCCGTCTGCAGCCAAGCCTTACAGGGCCAGTGTTGGTCGAGGGCGTCTTTCTAGGACATCTGAAGTCTCTGTGTCACAGTTGGTGTAATCCATTCTCTTGCGGTGTAGAGCAGGTGAGACGTCCCGGATGCAGCAACAAACACCAAATTGGAAGATGTTTGTGACATCCTCTGCTGGTGCCTGGAAGGATCTGGTGTCATCTAGGCAGAGCACTACTGATCTGAGCTTGTCCGAAATCCTGGTCCTGAAGTGCGGCTGGTGGCCTGCCAGCAGAAGGTGGCACAGCTCTGTGACCTGCTCCTTACTGAACATAAATCTTATTCGGCACTGCTCCTCCGAAATAATAATGCAGGAGCATTGCTTCAGATAAACCTTGGTGGAGTGGACAGGGGATAAGGCCTCCTGTTACGACCTCGACACCTACTCCTCAGGCCTCGGCCCACGTTGGCCATATTCTGCATCTGCAGATGGTGCAGGAGCTTATAGAGTCGTTTCCATAGGCAAAGGTGAAAGGTCAGCATTGCTCCATCTACGTACCAAAGGATGAGATGAATGTGTAGGCAATTGCTAAGCTAAAGAAATAAAGAGCAACAGGTAGGCGCGAGCAACACATTGTGCTACCATCACACATGGCACTCACTCTGACCTCTCAGTGACCCAGTTGTTAATCCCTTTAAATAGCGGCAAGCACAGGATTGAGCGCCTGCTTTCTCTGGTGAATTTACTGCCAGGTAGTATCGAGGCAAAAAAAAATGAAGGTCGTGTCTGGGGCGCTAGCGTGGCATTGAACTCGTACTGATGTCGTGACCTTCCTTACGCTGAAGGGCACATCTCTAACTGCCACAGCTAAAATTCAACTGAAGTTTGCAAGTGGCGCAAAAATTGCGTGCATTGCCGAAACCCATTAGCACCCCACCAACGCGCTAACAGGTGGTGCTAACAAACTGAATTGCTAACCATCATGGTCTGAGAATTTATTGGCGCAATTTCCCCATTAAACATGCATTTATGGAGTTGTGTTGTAGCTTGTAATGTATATCTTCCTGAATAATGTGTGACAAGCTTAGATAGTTTACGGCCATTATTATCTCCTTGGCTTTCATACGATCAACTGCAATAAGGTCGAATGATGTCTATGAACTCACAATGTCCCTCCTTCAAGCGGAGACGATTCTAATTATCAATATTGAGATCGATTTATAGTTCAGTGCAACAGTTTTCTTCATGTTTTGTTATTTACAGTTATTTTTAAAGTTTTCTCATTATTATACAATTCTATAGATCACGGAAGAAGGTAATTTGGCCCATCAAGCCCGTGCCGACTCTCAGCTGGTCCCACTACCCCTCACTTTCGCCGAAGCCCTGCATTTTTTCCTTCAGATACTTATTCAACTCCCTTTTTTAAAGATAAGTTTGAGTCTGACTCCACCACCCTTTCAGGCAGTGTATTCCAGATCTTAATCACTCGCTCTGTAAAAAGGTGTTTTCTTACATCGTCTTTGGCCAATCACCTTAAATTTGTATCCTCTGGTTCTCGACACTTCTGCAAATTGGAATAGTTTATCTCTATCTACTTTTCCAGAACCCTCCTCTATCAATTCTCCTCTCAATCTTCTCTGCTCGAAGGAGAATAACCCCTGCTTCTCCAGTCTATCAATGTAACTGAACTCCCTCATTCCTGATATAATTTCCATTATTTTTTCTGCACCCTCTCAAATGCCTTCACTTACTTCTTAATATGCGGTGCCCAGAATTGGACACAATATTCCCGTTTGAGCCGAACCTCCTTATGGTTCTGTATGTTTGACCCTTTTATGAGTATGATAACTCTTACCTCCACAATATTCTATGAATAGACTACAGTCTAATTCTCCACTCGCCGTCTCTCAAACAGCGTGAGATCTTTCAAGAAGAACCGACATCTGTTGAAGTCAATCGTTGCGATGCATTAATTAGTTTGCCGATATTTGATTTCTGGGCGCAGGAACAATAGGGTCCAGATCTGACATGAGGAGCTGTGTCCAAGTGGGTTAGAAGCATCTAACTGCTTTGTATTTGTTACAATGGGTCCAGTAGGTGCAGGAATGTTTTGGATGAATTTAGGATTCATATTTTACAGCGATTGGATTTATGATGTGACACAGAAGTGATCAATATTCGACCTTATATTTCCAGCTAAGCATTCTGCTGCACATTGTTTCATAACCCTACAACACAGAGCTGCGTCGATTACATTCATTTAATACAATGATTACATTTGCTAATATCAATATATTGCTTAAGCACAAAACAAATTATATTGGCTGATAACTCAACTTGATAACGGCGCTGCTTTATAACCACAATAACAGCGCAAATCTGGGATTTCCCTAATTGTACGGGTAAATTGCACACGATACATTCGTTTCTCAGCGGAGATGTGATACCAGTCGGGAACTCGGTAATGCAGCGTACATAAATACCCCGACACTGCAGTTACCCATTGACCACACATTACGCATAGGCATGATGTTGACACAGGCATTAAAGTGTCAGCACATTAGTGTGTCAGTTCTCGATGCTGCGGACAATAATAAGCCAAATTCACATTTATATCTAAAATCTAAGGAAATTAATCCTAATGGCAACACTGGCAATTACACTATAAAAATTATACTTGAAATACTACATTTTGAAGTGTGTCGACGGCCACCAATTACTTAATGCAACTGAATATAAACAGTCAGATATTGGGCAACACGGAGTTTCTGACGGAGAATCAGATTTGTGCGTTTCATTGCAAAGTTATAACTGAGTCGGTACTCACAGTGTATTTGTAGTAAATGATAACCAAAACGTGTGGAGCTTCGCACGTTTACATGTAGTAAATAATGGAAGCGCTGCCTACAGTAAACGAATCAGGAGGCTGGACACGATCTGGGATCAACAATATCAGCGACTGATAAATGCCACACATTGATTAACAGCAACTTTCAAAGGATGCACAAAATGCCGTTATGGATGTGACTTCTCTTGGTGAATGTGACTGAGTTTCTGACCCACATGAGAGTAAGAAATAATATGTGAATTGTGTGTGTATGTTTGTGTGAGGGAGAGAGTGTGTGTGCATGCGTGTGATTGAGAGTCAGTGTTTGTGAGTCAGTTTGTGTGAGAGTGTGTGTGTGTGTGATAGAGAGGGTGTGTGTCTGTAAGTGAGAATCAGTGCTTTTGAGTCAGTGTGTGTGAGAATGCATGTGTCTCTGTGTGTAGAGAGAGAGAATATGTGCGTGTGTGAGCGAAAGTGTGTACTGAATTAGCGTGTCTAAGAGTGTGACTGTATGTGTGTGATTGAGAGACAGAGAGTCAATGTTTGTGTGAGAGAAAAACTGTGTGTGCGTGTGTGTGTTTGTGTATGTGTGAGTGTTTGTGAGAGCGAGTGGGCGTGTGAGTAAGTGTGTATGAGAGCGTGAGTGTGTGCATGTATGAAAGCCAGTGTGGATGTGAGAGAGAGAGTGTGAGAGAGAGTGAGTCAGTGCATGTGAATGTGTGAGTGTTTGTGAGAGAGAGAGTGTGAGAGGAGTGGGTGTGTGTGAGAGGGCCACTGTGTGTTTTTCTGTGTGAGAGAGAGAGAGCGATAGAGTGAATGTGCGTGAGTCAGCCTGAGTAAGAATCCGTTTGCGTGTGTGTAAGAGAGAGAGCGAGAGAGAGTGAATCTGTCAGTTCATCTGTGTGTGTGTGTAAATCTATCTTACATGTGCTGCATGCAATTTATGACGTTAATATGGCCATTGAACAGTTCACAAGAAACAGCTTCGTGATTCATACTAACTGATATTAGGTAATGACAGAAACTCTGGTTGTGTTTCCAACTCGAGTTTTCTGCGTGCCCTTGAAGCATGCCCCGACCACCACTCGACCTGCTTTGTTCTCCAACAGTAAGTGACGCGATCTGAGAGCGGTGCAGTTAATGCCGTCACAGCCATCATCACAATGTGGGTATTGGCGGCATGGATTTAATTCTGTAAGATAGAATAATGAGACAAATAGACGCAACATATATACAGAAAATAGACAGGTGGGAGGCACAAGTCTGGATCGCCTTCTGCCGCACAGCCTGTGAATTAATCTTGAAAATAGCAAAGCCGATCTTACAATAACGGAAGGTAATGAAACTATAACAGAAAAGTAGACAGTGATCATCTCACACGTCTAGAACATGCTATTCCTTGAGATGTCTCCGAAGGAAAACTTGGCAACGGACATGTAGGTGCAGACTATAATCTAAATGACCTCAGAGCCGGAAAAGGGCAGCCGCAGGCTGAGGCCAAGGTAGACTAAGACGACGGAGTAATTTATCGCTCAGAGAACGAGGTGGGTCTTTATCAGACTTGATGTTGCGATCATGGTTGAATATCGCAGTGGGTTGCACAGAAAAACATATCGATCATGACCGATGTTGATAATATTATAAAGTCACCTTCCAGATGATTGTGGACGAAGAACATTTGATTCATGCAGCTTCCATACGAAATGTTTTTTGCTGGTAACGTTATGTTCGCTTATATATTCCGTACACTAACTGTGATGTAACACTATGGTCGCTAATGTATTCCGTACACTGACTGTGATGTAACATATAACAACCGTTGCCAATACAGATTAACAGGTACACTGGAGTGTGCAGGGTCTGCTCCGCCTGAATATCCAATATAATGGCGCCGCTATCGAAAATCATAATGATGTAAGCGGATAAAACTAATCCAAACAGCAGTTGTAATTATTAACCAGAACCGATAAAACCGGACAGAACGAACACAGTGGGGCAAGAGACTGTGCGATTGGGTGGGGAGGGGGGTCAGGTGGTCATGGTGTGGGGACAGCGGGGCGGGAAACTGTGAGATTGTGGGGGGTCATGGTGTGGGGTGAGCGGGGCGGGAGTCTGTGCGATTGGGTGGCAGGGTGGTCATCGTGTGGGGACAACGGGGCAGGAGACTGTGAGATTGGAGGAGGTCATGGTGTGGGGACAGCGGGCGGGAGACGGTGAGATTGGGTACGGGGGGTGGTCATGCTTTGGGGACAGCGAGGGAGAGACTGTGAGATTGGGTGGGGGGCTGGTCATGGCGTGGGGACAGCAGACGGGAGACTGTGAGATTTGGTGGGTGGGGTTGTCATGGTGTGGTAACAACGGGGATGGAGACTGTGAGATTGGGTGGTGGGTGTGGTCATGGTGTGGGGACAGTGGGGCGAGAGACTGTGAGATTGGTGGGTGGGGGTTTGGTCATGGTGTGGACACAGCGGGGAGTGAGACTGTGAGATTGGTGGTTGGGGTTTGGTCATGGTTTGGAGACAGCAGGGCGGGAGACTGTGAGATTGGGAGCGTCATGCACATAGAGGGGAATGAACAGATCAGATGGAATGTATTGTACGTAGAGGGGAGTGGAATGCATAGATCATATAGAACTACTGCCCACAGATGGAATGGAGGGATCAGATATAATTACTGCAAACAGGGAGGGGATAGAAAGATCAGGTAGAACGACGATACACAGAGGTGAATGGAGAGATCAGATGGAACTACTTTATACAGAGGGGAGGGGCATGGACAGATCAGATAGAAATATTGTGCACGTAGGGGCATGGACAGATCAGATAGAACTACTGTAACAGAGGGGAATGGATAGATCAGATTGAACTAATGTACAGAGACGGGAATGGACAGATCAGATAGAGTTACTTCACATAGAAGTGAATGGACAGATCGGATAGAATTACTCTACAAAGAGGAGACTGGACTGATCAGATAAACTACTGTAGACAAAGGGGAATGGACAGATAAGATAGATCAACTAGACACAGACGAATGGACAGGTCAGATAGAACCATTGTACACAGTGGGAAGGCTCAGATCAGATAGAACTACTGCACAAGAGGGGAGGGAAATGAACAGCCCAGATAGAATTAACGCACACAGATGAAAATGGACAGACCAGTCTGACCTCCTTTACAGAGAGGGGAATGGACAGATCAGAAAGAACCACTGCACACGGAGGGGAATGGACAGACCAGATATAAATAACGCACACAGATGGGAATGGACAGACCAGAATGAATTCCTGTACACAGAGGGAAATGGACAGATCAGATAGAACTACTGCACACGTAGGGGAGGGGAACGGCCAGATCAGATAGAACTATTGCACACCGTAGGGATTGGAGAGATCAGATAGAACTACTGCATATAAAGGGGAATAGGCAGATCAGATACAATTACTGCACACGGAGGGGAATGCTCAGAATAGATAGAACTACTTCACACAGAGGGGAGGGGAATGGAGATATCAAAAATAACTACTGCACACGAAGGTGGATGGACAGATCAGTTAGAAAGACTGCACACAGATGGGAGGGGAATGGAGAGATTGGATAGAACGACAGAAAACATAGTTCAATGGACAAATCAGATAGCATCACTGCACACAGAGTGGACGTGAACAGATAGACAAAATAGAACGAATGCACACAGAGGAGAATTGACAGATCATATAGAGAGGCTGTACACAGAACTACTGTACACAGACGGGAATGCAGAGATCAGTTAGGACTTCGATACACAGAGGGGAATGGACAGATCAAATAGAACAGATGAATTAGAACTACTGTACATAGAAGGGAGGGGACCGTACAGGTAGAACTACTGCACACAGAGGGGAAAGGGCAGATTAGATACAAATACTGAACATAGAGAGGAATGGGTTGGTCTTATACAATTACTGTACAAAGAGTGGAATGGACAGATCAAATACACCTACTGCACACAGAAGGCAATGGTCAGATCAGATAGAACTATACATAGATATATATATATATATAGATCAGATAGAACTACTGTACATACAGGAGAATGTATAGATCACATATACCTATTCATTATCATCATAGGCTGTACCTCGAACAAGGATGACTTTCTCCCACAAGTTCACAGGTGTTTCGATGAAGGACCCGATGTTCCAGTACTGAACTCCAATTGAGGTGGTTGAAGATGACTCGACGCGAATTTCTTTTAACGTGTGGTGACCGTTGCACACCAGCCACCACACGGGCTTGACAGAGCTCGGTCTTGGTCTAGTGGCAAGGATTAACCAAGACGACTGGAGACCTGCTCTGCTGCATGGACCGAGTGCACACACATATTGCAGTGTTGGCTGGTCCGTGCTGCTCCTGGGCCATTGGCTCTTCTGGGATCCGTACCCTCATCTGTCGCACCTCTGCCACGATCTCTCGCCGCTCATCCGCTCCGACCTTCCCACTCCTCTGTAACTGGGCCCTGCCGATGTTCATGCCTATGCTCTAAAACGGAGTCGCCCATCTCAAAATCAGCGCACACTTAGAGTAGCTCGTGCTGGAGGTTGAAGTGGTACGCTCCAGCTCTTTTATAGTGCGACCTGCGGAGCTGTTTTCCCGCAGGTCGGGGGACCACGATGTCCCAGGCCCGCCAATCCAGCTATTTTATAGCGTGACCTGCGGAGCTGTTCTCTCGCTGTTCGGAGGCCACGATGTTCCAAGCCCGCCGTTCCAGCTCTGCTATAGCCCAACCTGCGGAGCTGTTCTCTCGCAGGTCGGGGATCCACGACTAGATAACTACTGCACATAGAGGGAAATGGGCAGATCAGATAAATCTACTAAATAAAGGGGAACGAACAGGTCAGATAAAACTACTGTACACAAAGGGGAATGGAGTGATCAATAGCATTACTGTACACAGAGAGGGATGCACATATCAAATAGAACTACTGTACACAAAGGGGAATGCTCAGATTAGATAGAACTAGTGCACTCAGTGAGTAATGGATAGATACACTAGGACTACTATACACGGAGGTGAATGGGCAGATCAGGTAGAACGACTGCACACAGACGGGAGGGGAATGGACAGATCAGATAGAACTACTGCACACAGATTTGAATAGAGAGTTCAGGTAGAATTCATGTACATAGAGGAAGGGGGGTGGAGGGAATCGATAGATCAGAGAGAACCACTGCACAGATAGGGGACGTGAACAGAGAGAGCAGATAGAACTACTGCACACAGAAAGGAATGGGCAGATCTGACAGATCTACTGTACTCATAAGGGATTCGACAATTCAGATAGAACTGTGAACACAGAGGTAAATGATCAGATAAGATAGAACTACTACACACAGGCCTGAATGGGCAGATCAGATAGACCACTGTAAGCAGATTGGAATGGACACGTCAGATATAACTATTGCACACAGAGCTGAATGGACAGATCAGATAGAACTACTGTACGCATTGCACAAATCAGATAGATTTAATGTACATAGAGGGGAATGGACATGTCAGGTAGAACTATTGTACACAGAGGAGAATGGACAGATCAGGTAGAAATGTTATACACAGAGGGGAATGGGCAGCTCAGATAGAAGTACTACACACAGAGGGGAATGGACAGATCAGTTACAAATGCTATACGCAGAGGGGAATGAGCAGCTCAGATAGAAGTACTACACACAGAAGGGAATGGACAGGTTAGGTAGAAATGCTATACTCAGAGGGTAATGGGCAGCTCAGATAGAAGTACTACACACAGTGGGGAATGGACAGGTCAGATAGAACTACTGTAAACAGAGTGGAATGGACAGGTTAGATAGAACTACTATACACAGAGCTGAATGGGCAGATCAGATAGAACTACTGTACGCATTGCACAGATCAGATAGAATTACTGCACACAGAGGGGAATGGACAGATCAGATAGAACTACTGTTGATAGAGAAGAATGGACTGAACAGGTAGAACAACTGCACGCAGAGGGGAGCGGAATGGACAGATCAAAAAGAACTACTGTACCCAGAGGGGAATGGAAAGATCAGATAGAGCTGCTACACATAGGGAGGAGGGGCTTCGACAGATCAGATAGAAATACGGTACACAGAGGGTAATGGACAGATCAGATAGAACAAATGTAGAATGGGGAGGGGGGCAATCTACATATCATATAGACTACTAAACAAAGGTCAATGAACAGGTCAGATAGATCTATTGTACACAGAGTTGAATGGACAGACCAGATACAACTAATGTACACAGAGAGGAATCGACAGATCCAATAGAACTGGTGTACATAGAGGGGAATGTTCAGATTAGATAGAATTACTGCACGCAGAGGGGAATGGAGAGCTCAGATAGAAATGCTGTATACAGAGTGGAATGGGCAGATCAGATTGAAAATTGTACACAGACGGGAATGGGCAGGTCTAAGAGAACTACTATAGACAGAGGTCAATGGAAAGATCAAACAGAACTATTGTACCAAGAGGGGAATGGACAGACCGTATAGAACTACTGAACACAAAGGGGAATGAACTGGTCAGATTGAACTAGTGTACACAGAAGGGACTGGACAGGTCAGATAGAATTACTGAACAGAGGGGAATTAACACGTCTGATAGAACTACTGGACTCAAAGTGGAATGTACAGGTCAGACAGAACTACTGTGCAAAGAAGTGAATGCACAGATGAGATAGAACTACGGTGCTCAGAGAGAAATGGAAAAAGTAGATTGACCTACTGCAACGGAGTGGAATTGTCAGATCAGATAGAACTATTGTACATAGAAGGAATTGTACCGATCAGAAAGATCTGCTGTACATAGAGGATAATGGACAGATCAGATAGAACTACGATACACTAGTGACGGAGGCTCAGACAGGCCACTCTACATCTGTCTGTCAGTCATTAGCCTGGTTACCTTTATATAGGCATTATGCGCATCCAGCTGCAATTGTATATAAATATTGTACATTTATTATTAATAAAGGTACATGTGCATTAGAATGAACAGAACAACGTCTAAACAACAAGTACTCGGTGTCAGCCATGCCTCAGGTGGTAGAACTCTCGCCTTTGAGTCAATATATTGTGCGTTCAATTCTTCACATACAGAAGAATGCACTTGAGCACAAAATATAGGCGGACCCTGCCAATGTTAGTAGTGAGGGAGTAGTGTAACGTCGGAGGTATCGGCTTTCGGATGTGCTGTTCAACCGAGGAATTGTTTGACAACTATGGAGGATATAATGGACCCCGATATTTTGAAAAACAACAGGGGAATTCTCCTGTTATCCTGGTCACCATTTACCACTCAAACAAACTTACTAAAGCAGACTATCTGGTCATTATCACATTGCTGTTTGTGAGATTTTGCTGTTCAAAAATTCGCTGCTGCGTTCCCGACATTACAATGTGACTACATTCCAAAAGTACTTCATTGTCTGTTAACCACTTCAGGATGTCGTGAAAGCCGCGGTATCAATACTTTTTTTTCTTTTCTAATTTAACTGCATTATGGCAGTTGATTATATGGTTATTATTCATGAAAGTGAATATATATTAGAATTAACAGTACAAGGTCTGATCATATATACAGGAACTAGCTCAACCTCGCCTCTGATCACAATGCTCCACTAAAGTGCTGGAATGTTGAGCGATGCTATGACCGTTCTTGTACCATTCCAGCCAAGCTCCGTACCTCTGTGGGACTCAATGCATTGTAATACTTCACAGAGTCTCGCAGTTGTGTTTCAGCCGCATTCAGCGGGCTGGTTCCACTCGAATCATTGAACTTCGCTGAAAAACGGTCCGCTTTAAATCTCACTCCGTTCTCTCTGTATCTGTTTCTATGCAGCAGATATTCCAAAGAACAATTGCAATACTGGCGGTACCGGAATTGGTAAACCGTACCCAAGCTTGTAGTTGTATAATCATTGTGCAAATGAACATCGTTTCCTTTACTTGATTTGCTTACAGCCAGTGTCTGTTAAACGGAGTCTCTCGACCATGCCCCGGAAGAGCCCAGAGCGATACTAAATTAAACAATGTCACTTCACTGTGTCTATCGCCCAGAATCAGCCCGTCACCCCTAACACTTGCCTGAGATGTAACTCTGGGCGGTTATTCAGAAATTAAACAGAATTTCCTCTCAGCTGCAAAGGGAATGCGTTGGACCGACTGATTAAAAGTTAATTTAATTAACTATGAGCACCTTCCAACGGGATCAATTCCTGACCGTCACGTCTTGTGACGAGGCTTTAAGACACCTGTGTCTATCAAAGTCCACCATTGCCCCGGCGGGGTGGGGCGGGTTTCTCTGCCATTCGCTTGAATCGCATCTCAGACCATCCTTTTTCATTCACTAGGGGAGTTTGTCGAGTTTCCCCAAACTGCGCTCAGTGTTGAGTCAAGGTGGATCCAGAAGGGTTTCTTTATTTCAGGTCAATCTGTTGATCTTCCTGTGCTCATGGCATTGACAGATTAAATGTATGGTATAGATGTGCAACACGGTGTTATGTAACTTGCGAACCTACCTGTTAATAGAGCTGCAGCTGTGACGAACAAATACAAAATCGCAATGAACATATTTGCAGAGAGTTGTAGGCACATTTTAACAGAACGGTTTGAACCTGTATTGTTTTGGTCAGGATTGGGAAGGATGCCTCTCTGTCGAATGGTTCTTTCTAGTCGGAGTCAGCAAGTGACATCCAACTAGTTCACGGGTTTTTTGTTCTCCAATTCATCCAATCAGTTCACAGTTCCATTATTCACCAATTCAATCAGCTCACTGCCCTTTTTTCTGCAATTCTTCCAATCAGCTCACGGATCCTTTGTTCTCCAATTCATTACATCGGAGCGGGGAACAAGGAAAGGAGTGAAATTGTTTTCACAACAGCAAAATGCATAGGGATTAATACAAATGTTGGCCCAATAATAGGATCAGTATGCGTGGGTGGCACAGTGAAGGGAAGTAGTTAATGTTGTTCTGGTATCAGTGCCAGAGGCTTCCACTAAAAGAACAGCTCACGAACCATTAGAACCAGCTGATATCAAGAAAATATTACATAGAATTTAACAGAAGTTACAGCAAATAAATTTGTCATTTGGCCAAACTAGATTTCATACTATGTTTTTTATTCCATTATCAGTTCACAATCCAGTTCACAGATCTGATTCAATGAGAATGAGTGAGAGCATTTTGGGGATAGAATTACTCTACAAAGAGGAGACTGGACTGATCAGATAAACTACTGTAGACAAAGGGGAATGGACAGATAAGATAGATCGACTAGACACAGACGAATGGACAGGTCAGATAGAACCATTGTACACCGTGGGAAGGCTCAGATCAGATAGAACTACTGCACAAGAGGGGAGGGAAATGAACAGCCCAGATAGAATTAACGCACACAGATGAAAATGGACAGACCAGTCTGACCTCCTTTACAGAGAGGGGAATGGACAGATCAGAAAGAACCACTGCACACGGAGGGGAATGGACAGACCAGATATAAATAACGCACACAGATGGGAATGGACAGACCAGAATGAATTCCTGTACACAGAGGGAAATGGACAGATCAGATAGAACTACTGCACACGTAGGGGAGGGGAACGGCCAGATCAGATAGAACTATTGCACACCGTAGGGATTGGAGAGATCAGATAGAACTACTGCATATAAAGGGGAATAGGCAGATCAGATACAATTACTGCACACGGAGGGGAATGTTCAGAATAGATAGAACTACTTCACACAGAGGGGAGGGGAATGGAGATATCAAAAATAACTAATGTACACGAAGGTGGATGGACAGATCAGTTAGAAAGACTGCACACAGATGGGAGGGGAATGGAGAGATTGGATAGAACGACAGAAAACATAGTTCAATGGACAAATCAGATAGCATCACTGCACACAGAGTGGACGTGAACAGATAGACAAAATAGAACGAATGCACACAGAGGAGAATTGACAGATCATATAGAGAGGCTGTACACAGAACTACTGTACACAGACGGGAATGCAGAGATCAGTTAGGACTTCGATACACAGAGGGGAATGGACAGATCAAATAGAACAGATGAATTAGAACTACTGTACATAGAAGAGAGGGGACCGTTCAGGTAGAACTACTGCACACAGAGGGGAAAGGGCAGATTAGATACAAATACTGAACATAGAGAGGAATGGGTTGGTCTTATACAATTACTGTACAAAGAGTGGAATGGACAGATCAAATACACCTACTGCACACAGAAGGCAATGGTCAGATCAGATAGAACTATACATAGATATATATATATAGATCAGATAGAACTACTGTACATACAGGAGAATGTATAGATCACATATAACTATTCATTATCATCATAGGCGGTACCTCGAACAAGGATGACTTTCTCCCACAAGTTCACAGGTGTTTCGATGAAGGACACGATGTTCCAGTAGTGAACTCCAATTGAGGTGGTTGAAGATGACTCGACGCGAATTTCTTTTAACGTGTGGTGACCGTTGCACACCAGCCACCACACGGGCTTGACAGAGCTCGGTCTTGGTCTAGTGGCAAGGATTAACCAAGACGACTGGAGACCTGCTCTGCTGCATGGACCGAGTGCACACACATATTGCAGTGTTGGCTGGTCCGTGCTGCTCCTGGGCCATTGGCTCTTCTGGGATCCGTACCCTCATCTGTCGCACCTCTGCCACGATCTCTCGCCGCTCATCCGCTCCGACCTTCCCACTCCTCTGTAACTGGGCCCTGCCGATGTTCATGCCTATGCTCTAAAACGGAGTCGCCCATCTCAAAATCAGCGCACACTTAGAGTAGCTCGTGCTGGAGGCTGAAGTGGTACGCTCCAGCTCTTTTATAGTGCGACCTGCGGAGCTGTTTTCCCGCAGGTCGGGGGACCACGATGTCCCAGGCCCGCCAATCCAGCTATTTTATAGCGTGACCTGCGGAGCTGTTCTCTCGCTGTTCGGAGGCCACGATGTTCCAAGCCCGCCGTTCCAGCTCTGCTATAGCCCAACCTGCGGAGCTGTTCTCTCGCAGGTCGGGGATCCACGACTAGATAACTACTGCACATAGAGGGAAATGGGCAGATCAGATAAATCTACTAAATAAAGGGGAACGAACAGGTCAGATAAAACTACTGTACACAAAGGGGAATGGAGTGATCAATAGCATTACTGTACACAGAGAGGGATGCACATATCAAATAGTACTACTGTACACAAAGGGGAATGCTCAGATTAGATAGAACTAGTGCACTCAGTGAGTAATGGATAGATACACTAGGACTACTATACACGGAGGTGAATGGGCAGATCAGGTAGAACGACTGCACACAGACGGGAGGGGAATGGACAGATCAGATAGAACTACTGCACACAGATTTGAATAGAGAGTTCAGGTAGAATTCATGTACATAGAGGAAGGGGGGTGGAGGGAATCGATAGATCAGAGAGAACCACTGCACAGATAGGGGACGTGAACAGAGAGAGCAGATAGAACTACTGCACACAGAAAGGAATGGGCAGATCTGACAGATCTACTGTACTCATAAGGGATTCGACAATTCAGATAGAACTGTGAACACAGAGGTAAATGATCAGATAAGATAGAACTACTACACACAGGCCTGAATGGGCAGATCAGATAGACCACTGTAAGCAGATTGGAATGGACACGTCAGATATAACTATTGCACACAGAGCTGAATGGACAGATCAGATAGAACTACTGTACGCATTGCACAAATCAGATAGATTTAATGTACATAGAGGGGAATGGACATGTCAGGTAGAACTATTGTACACAGAGGAGAATGGACAGATCAGGTAGAAATGTTATACACAGAGGGGAATGGGCAGCTCAGATAGAAGTACTACACACAGAGGGGAATGGACAGATCAGTTACAAATGCTATACGCAGAGGGGAATGAGCAGCTCAGATAGAAGTACTACACACAGAAGGGAATGGACAGGTTAGGTAGAAATGCTATACTCAGAGGGTAATGGGCAGCTCAGATAGAAGTACTACACACAGTGGGGAATGGACAGGTCAGATAGAACTACTGTAAACAGAGTGGAATGGACAGGTTAGATAGAACTACTATACACAGAGCTGAATGGGCAGATCAGATAGAACTACTGTACGCATTGCACAGATCAGATAGAATTACTGCACACAGAGGGGAATGGACAGATCAGATAGAACTACTGTTGATAGAGAAGAATGGACTGAACAGGTAGAACAACTGCACGCAGAGGGGAGCGGAATGGACAGATCAAAAAGAACTACTGTACCCAGAGGGGAATGGAAAGATCAGATAGAGCTGCTACACATAGGGAGGAGGGGCTTCGAAAGATCAGATAGAAATACGGTACACAGAGGGTAATGGACAGATCAGATAGAACAAATGTAGAATGGGGAGGGGGGCAATCTACATATCATATAGACTACTAAACAAAGGTCAATGAACAGGTCAGATAGATCTATTGTACACAGAGTTGAATGGACAGACCAGATACAACTAATGTACACAGAGAGGAATCGACAGATCCAATAGAACTGGTGTACATAGAGGGGAATGTTCAGATTAGATAGAATTACTGCACGCAGAGGGGAATGGAGAGCTCAGATAGAAATGCTGTATACAGAGTGGAATGGGCAGATCAGATTGAAAATTGTACACAGACGGGAATGGGCAGGTCTAAGAGAACTACTATAGACAGAGGTCAATGGAAAGATCAAACAGAACTATTGTACCAAGAGGGGAATGGACAGACCGTATAGAACTACTGAACACAAAGGGGAATGAACTGGTCAGATTGAACTAGTGTACACAGAAGGGACTGGACAGGTCAGATAGAATTACTGAACAGAGGGGAATTAACACGTCTGATAGAACTACTGGACTCAAAGTGGAATGTACAGGTCAGACAGAACTACTGTGCAAAGAAGTGAATGCACAGATGAGATAGAACTACGGTGCTCAGAGAGAAATGGAAAAAGTAGATTGACCTACTGCAACGGAGTGGAATTGTCAGATCAGATAGAACTATTGTACATAGAAGGAATTGTACCGATCAGAAAGATCTGCTGTACATAGAGGATAATGGACAGATCAGATAGAACTACGATACACTAGTGACGGAGGCTCAGACAGGCCACTCTACATCTGTCTGTCAGTCATTAGCCTGGTTACCTTTATATAGGCATTATGCGCATCCAGCTGCAATTGTATATAAATATTGTACATTTATTAGTAATAAAGGTACATGTGCATTAGAATGAACAGAACAACGTCTAAACAACAAGTACTCGGTGTCAGCCATGCCTCAGGTGGTAGAACTCTCGCCTTTGAGTCAATATATTGTGCGTTCAATTCTTCACATACAGAAGAATGCACTTGAGCACAAAATATAGGCGGACCCTGCCAATGTTAGTAGTGAGGGAGTAGTGTAACGTCGGAGGTATCGGCTTTCGGATGTGCTGTTCAACCGAGGAATTGTTTGACAACTATGGAGGATATAATGGACCCCGATATTTTGAAAAACAACAGGGGAATTCTCCTGTTATCCTGGTCACCATTTACCACTCAAACAAACTTACTAAAGCAGACTATCTGGTCATTATCACATTGCTGTTTGTGAGATTTTGCTGTTCAAAAATTCGCTGCTGCGTTCCCGACATTACAATGTGACTACATTCCAAAAGTACTTCATTGTCTGTTAACCACTTCAGGATGTCGTGAAAGCCGCGGTATCAATACTTTTTTTTCTTTTCTAATTTAACTGCATTATGGCAGTTGATTATATGGTTATTATTCATGAAAGTGAATATATATTAGAATTAACAGTACAAGGTCTGATCATATATACAGGAACTAGCTCAACCTCGCCTCTGATCACAATGCTCCACTAAAGTGCTGGAATGTTGAGCGATGCTATGACCGTTCTTGTACCATTCCAGCCAAGCTCCGTACCTCTGTGGGACTCAATGCATTGTAATACTTCACAGAGTCTCGCAGTTGTGTTTCAGACGCATTCAGCGGGCTGGTTCCACTCGAATCATTGAACTTCGCTGAAAAACGGTCCGCTTTAAATCTCACTCCGTTCTCTCTGTATCTGTTTCTATGCAGCAGATATTCCAAAGAACAATTGCAATACTGGCGGTACCGGAATTGGTAAACCGTACCCAAGCTTGTAGTTGTATAATCATTGTGCAAATGAACATCGTTTCCTTTACTTGATTTGCTTACAGCCAGTGTCTGTTAAACGGAGTCTCTCGACCATGCCCCGGAAGAGCCCAGAGCGATACTAAATTAAACAATGTCACTTCACTGTGTCTATCGCCCAGAATCAGCCCGTCACCCCTAACACTTGCCTGAGATGTAACTCTGGGCGGTTATTCAGAAATTAAACAGAATTTCCTCTCAGCTGCAAAGGGAATGCGTTGGACCGACTGATTAAAAGTTAATTTAATTAACTATGAGCACCTTCCAACGGGATCAATTCCTGACCGTCACGTCTTGTGACGAGGCTTTAAGACACCTGTGTCTATCAAAGTCCACCATTGCCCCGGCGGGGTGGGGCGGGTTTCTCTGCCATTCGCTTGAATCGCATCTCAGACCATCCTTTTTCATTCACTAGGGGAGTTTGTCGAGTTTCCCCAAACTGCGCTCAGTGTTGAGTCAAGGTGGATCCAGAAGGGTTTCTTTATTTCAGGTCAATCTGTTGATCTTCCTGTGCTCATGGCATTGACAGATTAAATGTATGGTATAGATGTGCAACACGGTGTTATGTAACTTGCGAACCTACCTGTTAATAGAGCTGCAGCTGTGACGAACAAATACAAAATCGCAATGAACATATTTGCAGAGAGTTGTAGGCACATTTTAACAGAACGGTTTGAACCTGTATTGTTTTGGTCAGGATTGGGAAGGATGCCTCTCTGTCGAATGGTTCTTTCTAGTCGGAGTCAGCAAGTGACATCCAACTAGTTCACGGGTTTTTTGTTCTCCAATTCATCCAATCAGTTCACAGTTCCATTATTCACCAATTCAATCAGCTCACTGCCCTTTTTTCTGCAATTCTTCCAATCAGCTCACGGATCCTTTGTTCTCCAATTCATTACATCGGAGCGGGGAACAAGGAAAGGAGTGAAATTGTTTTCACAACAGCAAAATGCATAGGGATTAATACAAATGTTGGCCCAATAATAGGATCAGTATGTGTGGGTGGCACAGTGAAGGGAAGTAGTTAATGTTGTTCTGGTATCAGTGCCAGAGGCTTCCACTAAAAGAACAGCTCACGAACCATTAGAACCAGCTGATATCAAGAAAATATTACATAGAATTTCACAGAAGTTACAGCAAATAAATTTGTCATTTGGCCAAACTAGATTTCATACTATGTTTTTTATTCCATTATCAGTTCACAATCCAGTTCACAGATCTGATTCAATGAGAATGAGTGAGAGCATTTTGCTGGTTTTTGTACGGATTGACTGGTCCCCTGTAATAATGTGGAGCGCAGCGCACACTGATGCACGGCAGAATCAGAGACAGGAGTCCCGGACACATTTAAAACCACCGTTTTCATGCTTTGAGCCGAATCATCAGAGAACCGGTTTGGGAAATCAGGAGACTGATCTCCCAGTTCCTTGCTGTATCTCCTCAGTAAATATCTCGGAGCTTCCTCGGGGTACTGGATGTACCAGAAGAGGTACAGAAATCTATCGGATGTGGAGGAACTGCAGTTCAGTATTATGGTCTGTTCTTCCTTAACCTTTAGTTCAGATGGATCCAGGAACACTGATTTTTTGCCACTCGTTCCTGTAACAAAAAAACGTGTTTAAAATATCTGGGAATAAATATAGCCCATGAACACACACTGAGCATTTAAATAGACTCACCGGGCAGCACGACCATTATTAAGAGTAAGGAACGCGGGATGCACATGGTGCCTGGTTTAGATTTCGATTGAACATAACAGAATGTTTAAAAATGTTGTGCTATTAAAGGTTAAATCCAGATCAGGGGCAGGCTTCACCTATTAAGCAACTGAGGGGCGTTCCCAGGGACAATATTGTCTTCAGTTTTGCACAATGAATGTTAGTCGTGTCCAATTACTGCAGGATCTCTCCAAACTCTTTCTTTGCCTGTCTGTGTGTCATTGTGTCTATTTAACTTGAGCTGCTTATCTGTGTCACGGTCTCTCTCTGTCTCTGCCTCTGTCTCGTTCTCTCTCTCTCTTTTTCTCTCTCTCGTTCTCCCAAGCTCTGTCTTTTCCTCCCCTTCTTTCTCTGTCACTTTCGCATTAATGTTAGAAGTGAAGAGACTCTTATAGTCAATGTGTCCCATTAATATTTGCATTCTTAAGAATATGAGCTTCATGACACCCGCACACGAAAAGCAGAAAAAAATGCACAGAATTTTTCACACCTTTGGAAGTTATTGACGTATATTTAGTTGAATTTTGTTTGAGACGCAAGTTTTAAACAAGTGCCCCGTACAAGCCTCAAACCGCCACCCAGCTTAATGTCATCTGCAAACTTGGAGATATTAAACTCAATTCCGTCATCCAAATCAATAATGTATATTGGAAATAGCTGGGGTCCCAGCACTGAGCCCTGCGGCACGCCACTTGTCACTGCCTCCCATTCTGAAAAGGACCCCTTTATCCCGACTCTCTGCTTTCTGTCTGCCAACCAGTTCTTTATCCACGTCAGTACATTACCCCCAATACCATATGATTTAATTTTGTCGAAATACAGCACATGCACCGGTTATTCATGATCCACTCTCCCAGTTGCATCCTCAAAAAATTCTAGAAGGTTAGTCAAGCAGGATTTCCTTTTCATAAATCCATGCTAAATTTGAAAGATCCCGTCACTGCTTTCCAAATGTGCTGCTATTTCATCTTTAATAATTGATTCCAACATTTTCCCCAATACTGATGACTGGCTAACTGGTCTATTATTACCTGCCTTCCCTCTCCCTCCCTTCTTAAAAAGTGATGTTACGTTAACTACCCTCCAGTCCATAGGAACCGATCCAGAGTCGATAGACTGTTGGAAGATGATCACCAATGCATCCACTATTTCTAGGGCTACTTCCGAAAATATTATGCGATGCAGACTATTGGGCCCCAGGGATTTATCGGCCTTTCCTAACAAGATTTCCCACCTAATAAGGATTTCCTTCAGTTCCTCCTTCTCACTGCATCCTCGGTCCCTTAATATTTCCGGAAGGTGACTTGTCTCTTCTTTTGTGAATACAGAACCAAAGTATTTGTTTAACTGGTCCACCATATTTTTGTTCACCATTATAAATTCACCAAAGCTGATTGCAAGGGACCTACGTTTGTCTCACTGATCTTTTTCTCTTCACATCTATAGAAGCTTTTGCAGTCAGTTTTTATGCTCCCAGAAAGCTTCTTCTCATACTCTATTTTCCCTCTCGTAATTAAACCCTTTGTCCTCCTCTGCAGTATTAAAAAATTCTCCCAGTCCTCAGTTTTGGTGCTTTTTCAGGCCAATGTATGTTCCTCTTCCTTGGATTTAACACAATCCTTAATTTCCCTTGTTAGCCACGGTTGAGCCACCTTCCCCGTTTTATTTTTTACTCTAGACAGGGATGTACAATTGTTGAAGTTCATCCATGCGATCTTTAAATGTTTACCATTGCCTATCCACCGTCAACCGTTTAAGTATCACTCGCCAGTCTATTCTAGCCAATTCATGTCTCATAGCATCGAAACACACTCGCTCCAAACACTGGCAACTGCTCGACTATGCCATTGTTCGAGCCCGGGATCGCAAGGATGTGCGCATCATCCATGCCACGACAGGAGCTGACGACCACTTGATGGACCACCACCTAGTCAGATCCATCATTGACATCAACATAGCCCCAAAGCGAAGGGGGCAGCAGAAGCAGTGTTGCAAAAAGTCAATGCCGGGACACTTAAGGACCCAGCTAAGACAGCCATTTACAGTCAGCGCCTCACAGCTAACCTGGCGTGTCTTGATAACCCAGGGACGCAGGATGCTCATAGTGCTTGGTCTGTCATTACCAACACCTTGTTCCGCCAGAGAGACAAATACAAGGCATCGTGGCAAGATGCTCGCTCCAAGCAGTGGTACCTGCTTGACTATCGCATCGTCCGAGCCAGGGATCGCAACGATATGCCCATCACCTGTGCCAATGCAGGAGCTGACGACTGCTGGGCGGACCGCCGCCGAATCTGATCCATCATGCACATCAACATAGCCCCAAAGCGAAGGAGGCAGCAGAAGCAGTGTTGCAAAAATTCAATGCCGGGGCACTTAAGGACCCAGCTAAGAGAGCCCTTTACAGTCAGTGCCTCACAGGTAACTTGGCGTGCCTTGATGACCCAGAGACGCAGAACGCCCACAGCGCTTGGTCTGCCCTCCAGGCCTCCATAACCAGTATGTGCAAGGAGACGCTTGGTCACTCAACCAGGAAACACCAGGACTGGTTTCATGAGAATGATGAGGAGATTCAAGAACGAATAGACAGCAAGTGCAGGGCATTTCTGAGCCTTAAATAGCAACCCAACTCTGGAGCAGCAAAGCAGCATTACAGACAGCTAAAGATTAAGGTTCAACAAAAAACCCGGGTCCTAAAGAACAGGTGGTGGATGGAGAAAGCACAGGCGATACAGCAGCTGGCCAACAGCCATGATGTGCGAGGATTCTTCACCGCAGTCAAGGCCACATACGGACCAAACTCGCAAGGCCCCACCCCACTCCTGGCCAAGAACAAGGAAACACTCATCAAGGACACTGGAAGGAACACTTCGAAGATATCCTCAACCGAGACACTTGTTTTTGACTCGACTTTTCTCGACTCCAATCCACAGCATGCTACCAGCCACCACCTCATTGAGACCCCAACACTGCATGAGGTAGAAAAGGCCATCAGGCAGCTAAAAAACAACAAGGCTATGGGAGCGGATGGAATCCCTGCTGAGGCACTGAAGTATGGTGGAGAGCCACTACTGGCGCGAATACACAACCTCACTTCTCTGACCTGGAGGAAGGAGAGCATGCCAGGAGATCTTAGAAATGCAGTGACCGTGACCATCTTTAAAAAAGCGGACAAGTCGGACTGCGGCAAATACAGAGGAATCTCCCTGCTATCAACCACTGGGAAAGTCGGTGCTAGAATCCTCCTCAATTATCTTCTCCCCGTGGCTGAGGAGCTTCTCCCGGAGTCGCAGTGCAGATTTCGTCCTCTCAGGGGCACAGCAGACATGATTTTTGTAGCGCGACAGCTGCAGGAAATATGCAGGGAACAGCGCCAGCCCGTAGAAATGGCCTTCTTCGACGTTGCAAATGCATTTGACACTGTCAACCTCGATGGTCTATGGAGCATCCTCATCCGTTTCGGATGCACCCAAAAGTACGTCACCATGCTCCGCCTGCTCCACGACGACATGCAAGCCGTGATCCTTAACGATGGATCCATCACAGACCCAGTTCATGTCCGGACTGGGACCAAGCATTGGTTGCGCCATTGTCCCAACGCTCTTCTCAATCTTCCTCGCTGACATGCTCCACCAAACAGTTGATAATCTCCCCGCTGGAGTGGAGCTAAACTACAGAACCAGTGGGAAGCTGTTCAATCTTCGCCATCTCCAGGCCAGGTCCAAGAACACACCAACCGCAGTCGTCGTGCTACAGTATGCGGACGACACCTGCATCTGTGCGTACAGAGAGGCTGAACTCCAGGACATAGTCGCCATATTTACGAGGCGTATGAAAGCATCAGCCTTAAGCTAAACATTAGTTAGACAAAGGTCCGACACCAGACTGTCCTTGCCGTACAGCATTGTCCCACAAATATCAAGATCCATGGCGTGGCCCTGGTCAACGTGGACCACTTCCCCTATCTCGGGAGCATCCTATCAACAAGAGCAGACATTGATAATGAGATCCAACAACGCATCCACTGCGCCAGTGCAGCCTGAGGAAAAGAGTGTTTGAAGATCAGTCCTTCAAAACTATAACCAAGCTCATGGTCTACTGTATGGCTCAGAGACGTGGACCATGTACAGTAGACACCTCAAGTCTCTGCAGAAATACAACCAGCGATGTCTCTGCAAGATCCTGCAAATCACCTGGGAGGACAGGCGCACAAACATTAGCGTCGTCATCCAGGCCAACATGTCCATCATTGAAGCACTAACCACATTTGATCAGCTCCACTGGGCAGGTCACATAGTTCGCAAGCCACACACGAGGCTCCCAAAGCAAGTGCTCTAATTGGAACTCGTCCACGGCAATCGAGCCAAAGGGAGGAAGAGGAAACGTTTCAAAGGCACCCTCAAAGCCTCCCTGATAAATTGCGACATCCCCACCGACATCTAGGAGTCCTTGGCCGTCGACATCCTTAAGTGGAGGATGTGCATTCGGGAGGGCGTGAGCTCCTCCTGCATCGTCACAGAGAGCATGCAGAAATCAAGTGCAGGCAGCGTAAGCAGCGTGCGGCAATCCAGGCTCCCTGCCCACCCTTTCCATCAATGACTACCTGTCCCACTTGTGACAGAAACTGTGGTTCTCGTATTGGACTGTAGAGCCACTAAAGAACTCATGTAAAGAGTGAAAGCAAGTCTTCCTCGATCCCGAGGGACTGCCTATGATGATGACCTTTCCTTAAGTTCAGGACCCTAGTCTCTGAATTAACTGTGTCACTCTCCACCTTACTAAAGAATTCTACCATATTATGATCACTCTTCCCCAAGAGGCCTCACACAAGATTGCTAATTAGTCCTTTCTCATTACTCATCACCCAGTCTAGGATGGCCAGCCCTCTAGTTGGCTCCTCGACATATTGGTCTAGAAAACCATCCCGAATACACTCCAGGAAATCCTCCTGCACCGTATTCCTACCAGTTTGGTTAGCCCAATCAATATATAGATTAAAGTTCCCCATGAAAATTGCTGAAATTTTATTGCACGCATCCCCAATTTCTTGTTTGGTGCTGTCCCCAACCTCACTACTTGTGTTTGGTGGTCTGTACACAACTCCCACTAGCGTTTTCTGTCCTTTGGTATTCCGTAGTTCCACCCATACCGATTGGACATCATCCAAGCTAATGTCCTTCCTTACTATTGCATTAATTCCCTATTTATCCAGCAACGCCACTCCACATGCTTTTCCTTTTTGTCTATACTTCCTAAATGTTGAATGCCCCTGGATGTTGAGTTCCCAGCCTTGGTTACCCTAAAGTCATGTCTCCGTGATGCCAATAATATCATATCTGTTAACTGTTATTTGTGCAGTTAATTCGTCCACCTTATTGCGAGTACTCCTCGCACTGAGACACAGAGCCTTCAGACTTGTCTTTTTAACAGCCTTTGCCCCGTTCGAATTTTGCTGCAAAATGGTCCTTTTTGCTTTTTGCCTTGGATTTCTCTGCCCTCCACTTTTACTTTTCTCCTTTCTATTTTTTGCTTCTGCCCCCATTCTACATTCCTCTGTCTTCCTGCATAGGTTCCCATTCTCTGCCATATCAGTTTAAGCCCTGCCCAACAGCACTAGCAAACACTGCCCCTCGGTCATTGGTTCTGGTCTTGCCCAGATGCTGACTGTCCGGTTTGTACTGGTACCACCTCCTCCAGAACCGGTTCCAATGTCCCAGGAATTTGAATCCCTCCCTTCTGCACCACTCCTCAAGCCAGATATTCTTCTGAGCTATCCTCCGATTCCTAATCTGACTAGCACCTGGCACTGGTAGCCATCCTGAGGTTACTATCTTTGAGGATCTATTTTTTAATTTAGCTCCTATCTCCCCAATTTCGTTTTGTAGGACCTCACCCCGTTTTATACCTATATCGTTGGTACCGATATGCACCACGACAC
The DNA here is from genome assembly GCF_044704955.1 of Pristiophorus japonicus. Classification (NCBI taxonomy): domain Eukaryota; kingdom Metazoa; phylum Chordata; class Chondrichthyes; family Pristiophoridae; genus Pristiophorus; species Pristiophorus japonicus. The sequence continues at coordinate 19,613,213 of NC_091999.1, read as the reverse complement.
TGGTTGTTTACCCTCCACATTCAAAATGTCCTGCACCCACTCCGTGACATCCTTGACCCTTGCACCAGGGAGACAACATTCCATCCTGGAGTCTCGGTTGCAGAAACGTCTATCTATTCCAATTACAATATAATTCCCTATCACTATAACTCTCCCACTCTTTTTCCTGCCCTCCTGTGCAGCAGAGCCACCCGCGGTTCCATGAACCCGACTGCTGCTGCTCTGCCCTGATGAGTCATCGCCCTCAACAATACCCAAAGCGGTGTATCTGTTTTGCAGGGGGATGACCGCAGGGGACTCCTGCACTACCTTCCTTCTACTGATCTTCTTGTTGGTCACCCAGCCCCTATTTGACTGTGTAACCTTTACCGGCGGTAAGACCAACTCACTAAACTTGCTATTCACATCATCCTCAGCATCGCGGATGCTCCAGAGTAAATCCACCCGCAGTTCCAGTGCCGCAATGCAGTCTCTCCGCACATGTAGTCATCAGGGACACTGGAAGCGTCCCTGACTTCCCACATAGCACATGAGAAGCATAATACGTGTCCGAGCTCACCTGCATGATTTAACCCTTAGATTAACTTAATTTGGCAACAATAATGCTAAAGGTTACTTACTGATAAAAAAAAGAAAAACTACTCACCAGTCAATAGCCAATCACTAACATCCCTGGCTGTGACGTCACCTTTCGATTTATTTCTGCTTCCTTTTTGCCTCCCTGCTGCAGCTGCACCAGCTGGCCTTCTCGAACTCCGCGGACTCCTGACTGTTGGGCCTTCATAGGCAGCTGGCTGCTCGAACTCCCGCCTCCTCGAACTCCCCGGACTCCCGACTGTTGTGTCTTTTAATAGCCGCTGGCTGCTCGAACTCCTGCCTCCTCGATCTCCCCGGACTCCCGTCTCTTTGCCTTAACCATGATCAATTTCTTGGATATCCTGACTTCTGCAGATTCCTTTATTGAATATATCGATTATTCTATCTCAGTGGGGTTATTCAATGATATCAGTTTTATCCTGAGTCTAATCAACCTTTACGGCAATCCATCCTTCATGACCAATATATTGCTGCTCTCCACCCCATCAGGTCTCATGCATGGAGACGGCCAACATATTACGTTTGCCTGTCAATTGTAACTTGGCTAACCATGCTATCCCTGAGCGCAGGATTGTTTTGGGGACAAAAGACGTGTTTACTGGCCCACTTATAGGTAAGGCTCTGGTTTCACTCTGGGAATGGAACCCAGTGCTAACGCTGTGCTGCGAGTTCACATTCTGCATCCCAGACCTGCTCCTTTTGATCTGCTATGCTCTGACCGCAAAGAATCAGATAGAAGTGGGAGCTGGGAAGGAATTCATGGAGCTGATGGATCATTTGGGCGATAATGGCTCTCCTGCTTTTCTGCTTTGTCCCACTTCACATCATTGGACTCTCTTTTTTGTTGAGGAACCTGCTGATTCCCTCAGGGGAAATCGCAACGTGGTACGTTTGTAGTATTCGGGTGTATACTTGGGCCCTCGCTGCCCTCAGCAATGCCCTTAATCCGCTGCTCTACATTTTCAGGTCCTAAAGCTTTCGGTGGAGACCACGTTGTTGTTGGGTGTAACACTTCACTGGCGTGTGGCCCAATGTCCCCACACCCTCCCCACATCGTCCAGACTCTCGGTTACAAAGCAAAGTCGTACTTACTACTTCCAAACACGGAGTTGCGATAAGGGTATGATGAAGACGAGGCCACCTGGGAGCAATTGATTGCAAATCGCGGAGAACTTAATGGAAGGCACTATCAATTAACCATGGTCAATTTAGGCTGGCTGCATTTATAATCAATGAGAATATGTCTCTTGATAGCCTATAATCAATTTGCCACTACGTATTTATCTATCTATCTATCTATCTATCTATCTATCTATCTATCTATCTATCTATCTATCTATCTATCTATCTATCTATCTATCTATCTATCTATCTATCTATCTATCTATCTACCTACCTATCTATCTATCTATCTATCTATCTATCTATCTATCTATCTATCTATCTATCTATCTATCTATCTATCTATCTATCTATCTATCTATCTATCTATCTATCTATCTATCTATCTATCTATCTATCTATCTATCTATCTATCTATCTATCAATCTATCTATCTATCTATCTATCTATCTATCTATCTATCTATCTATCTATCTATCTATCTATCTATCTATCTATCTATTTATCTATCTATCTATCTATCTATCTATCTATCTATCTATCTATCTATCTATCTATCTATCTATCTATCTATCTATCTATCTATCTATCTATCTATCTATCTATCTATCTCTATATCTCTCTATATCTCTATCTATCTATCTATCTATCTATCTGTCTATCTGTCTATTTGTCAATCTGTCTACCTGTCTATATGTCTATCTAACTATCTCTGTATCTCTATCACTATGGATCTATCACTATAATTACACTGTCACTCTATCTGCCTCGCTATTAATGGGTTGTGATGTGCTGGACTGATACCCCAGCTGATGATAATAACATCAAGAAGTAGGACATCCGTTTCTGATGAGACCTTCTTCGATACTATTATGTCTTGCAGTGCAATAGATTTCCCAGTAATACACAATATGCCAGTAAGCTAAGGATGCAAGGCAATAGGATTATTTCAATCTGCTTGAAATTTGAGCGGAGTTATTGATAAAGACAGATAGCAGCGCACACTGCGATTTTGATCTCCCAGTGATGACTGTGAGCATTATCGACGATCTCAACACGAACTGCAATCAGAGATAGGTGTACTTTGCCCTGCGGAACCCAACTGGAAAATCCTTCCATTCACAACAACATCCATCAATCATTACACTTTGCTTCCTACCTCCAAGCCAATTTTGGATCAAACTTGCCAGTTTGTCCTGGATCTCATGGCTTTAAACTTCATGATCAGTCTATCATGCGGGACCTTATCAAACGCCTTGCTAAAGACCATATATACTACATCATACGTTCTACTCTCATCGATCCTCTCGGTTACATCCTCAAAAAATTCAATCAGATTAGTCAAACACGATATCCCCTTAATAAATCCGTGCTGACTGTCCCTAATTAATCAATGCCTATCCAAATGCAGATTTATCCTGTCCTTCAAGACTTTTCCAATTATTCTCCCACCACTGATAGTAGGCTGACAGGCCTGTAATTACTTGCCTATCCCTTTTTCCCTTCTTAAACAAAGGAACATTAGCAGCCCTCCTATCCTCCAGCACCATGCCCATATCCAAAGAGTACTGCAAAATTATGGTCAAGGCCTTTGCTATATCCTCTTTTACTTCGCTAAACAACCTGAGATGCATTTCATCGGGGCCTGGGGACTTATCTACTTTCAAAGCTGCTAAACCCTTTAATACTTCCAGTCTCACTATATTTATTTCATCCAGAATATCACACACCTGCTCTTTACCCGCATCTGCATTACCTGTTTCCTTTGTGAAAACAGATGCAAAGTATTTGTTAAGAACCCTACCAATATCTTCTGCTTCCTCACAAAGATTATCCTCATGGTCTCTACTAGGACCTATCCTTTCCGTTGTTACCCCATTACTCGTAATATATATATAGAACATCTTAGTTGTTTCCTTAATTTTACTGGCTAAGAATTTCTCGTATACTCTCTTAGCATTCCTAATATCCTTTTTAATTTTAGCTCTTATCTTTCTATATTCCTCTAAAGATTATAAAGTATTTAGCCATTGATATGTGACATAAGCATCCCTTTTTTCCTTAATCCTCCCCTGTAAGTCCGTCGACATCCAGGAGGCTTGATAATTATTTTTCCCAGCTATTTCTTTAAGGGCACATATTTGGCCTGAACCTTTCGGATCTCTTCCTTGAATGCCTCCCACTATTCCGACACCGATGTACCCATAAGTAGCTGTTCCCAGTCCACTATGTCCAAATCACGCCTTAACTTAGCAAAATTAGCTTTTCCGCAATTCGGAAATTTTATTTCAGTCCTATTCTTTTCCTTATTCATAATCAACTTGAATCTGAATGAATTATGGTCACTGGCACCTAAATGCTCCGCCACTAATACCCATTCAACTTGCCTAGCTTCATTCCCCAAAACTAAATCCAAGACCGCCCCCTCTCATGACGGGCTTGCTACATACTGACAAAAAAGTTCTCTTGAATGCATTTCAAGTATTCCACACCCTCTATAAACTTCACAATAAATTTGTCCCAATCAATATTTGGATAGTTAAAATCCCCTACTATTACTACCCAATGGTTTTCAGCCTTCACAGCAATTTGCCTACATGTTTGCTCCTATATCTCCCTCCCCTTGCTTGGGAGTCTATAATACACTCCCAGCAGTTTGATCACCCCTTTTTTATTTTTCAATTGGTCCCATATGGCTTCAGTTAATCATCCCTCTAACATAGCATCCCTCCTCACCGCTGTAACAGTTTCTTTAATTAGTACTGCAACACCCCTCCCCCCCGCCCCCTTTTACCACCCCCCCTCTCTATCTTGTCAAAAAATCCTGTTGACAGGAATATTGATATGCCAAACCTGTCCATCTTTCAGCCATGTTTCTGTAATGGCTATAATGTCATATTCCCAAGTGTCTTCCTATGCTCTTAGCTATACGCCTTTTTCTTTGATGTTATGTAATCTGCATAACACTACCACGACAGGGCCTACCTTTTGGATTCCTCAGGGATCCCAGCATCACTTCGGAGCCTGGTATATAAGCCTGCCACCCACGAGGTGCCTGCACTCAGGAGTCTTATTAAAGGAGCTAAAGTCACACTTGCTCATTGTACAAAGTACTCAATTTCATCCTTTATTATGAATGTATCAGCTATACTCCTTTTATTAAAGTATATATTATTCAGCACAGGAAGACCTCCTTGCTTACTACATACTAAGTCATGTTTCCTCTGTCTTACAGATTCGCATTCTAGATTCTTGCTATCCAGCTCCAGCTTTACTTTCTTCCCTTTTGAATGCGTTCCCAGGTTCCCACCCACTGCCAGACTAGTTTAAACTCTCCCCAACAGCACTAAAAAAACTCCCCGCGAGGATATTGGTCCCGGCGCTCTTGAGGAGCAGCCCATCCGATTTGTACAGGTCCCATCTCCCCTAAAAGCGGTCACAATGCCTCAAGAATTTAAAGCAATCTCTCCTACACCAATTTTCCAGCCACGTGTTCATCCTCTCTACCCTTCTATTCTTGTACTCATTAGCACATGGCACCGGTAGTAACTTGCAGATTACTACCTTTGAGGTCGTACCCTTTAATCTTCTTCCTAGCTCTCTAAATTCTTCCTATAGGGCCTCATCCCTCATTTTACCTATGTTTTTGGTCCCGATAAGGACCACGACCTCTACTTATTTACCCTTCCCCTCCGAGGATGCCCTGCTCCGCTCTGAGGTATTATACTAGCATGAATATAGGATTGTTTAACGGACAGAAAACATAGAGTAGGAATAAATGGGTCATTTTTCGGTGGGCATGCTGTAACCAATGGGTCGGTGCTTGGGCCCCAGCTAGTCATAACCTATATCAATTATTTTTGAGGGGCCCAACTGCAATATATGCAATAGCTTAACATTTCTCCACATTATATTCCATTTGCCATGTTCTTGCCCATTCAGTTAGCCTGGTTATATCGCATTGAAGCCTCTTTGCATCCTCCTCAGACCTTACATTCCGACGAGATTTGTTTCATCAGAAAACTTGGATATATTGCAGTTGGGCCCCTCAGAAAATAATTGATGTAGATTACGACTAGCTGCGGCCCAAACACCGACCCAGTAGTTACAACCTGCTAACCCTAAAATGACCCATTTATTTCTACTCTATGTTTGCTGTCCGTTAACCAATCCTATATTTACACTAGTATAATACCCCCAATCCCATGAGCCATATTTCGGTTTAATAATCTCTTGTGTGGCACATTATTAAATGCCTTCTGAAAATCCAAATACACTGCAATCACTGCTTCCCACTTATCGATTCTACTAGTTATAACTTCAAAAATTTCAAGCACATTTATCCAACATGATTTCCCTTTTATAAATCCATGTAGACTCTGCACAATCCTGCTATTATTTTCTATGTGCCTTGTAACCAGATCCTTAATAATAAAATCCAGCATTTTCACTATGACTGATGGCAGGTTTACTGTTTTCTCTCTCTATCCTTCCTTAAATAGTGGGGTTACATTAGCTACCTTCCAATCTGCGGGAACCATTCTAGAATCCATGGAACTTTGGAAGATGACAACTAATGCATCCACTATCTCTATGGCCGCCTCTTTCAAAACCCTAGGATGTAGGCCATCAAGTCCAGGGGATTTATCGGCTTTCGGTCCCATTAATTTCTCCATTACTGTCTTTTTACTAATACTAATGTTTTTCAGTTCCTCATTCTCGCTGGAACCTTTGTTCTCCACTCTTTCCGGGAGATTTTTTGTTTCTTCTTCACTGAATACAGACACAAAGTATCTGGTTAATTTCTCCCCCATTTCCTTATATCCATTATTATTTCTCCTGATTCAGCCTGTAACGGATTCATATTTACTTTCGCTAATCTTTTCTTTATTTACATACCGATGGAAGCATTTACCATCTATTTTAATATCCCTTGCTAATTTTTTCTCATAATCTTTATCCCTCTCTTTATCAATTCTTGTTACTCCTTTGCTGAATTCTAAAATCCTCCCAATCCTCATGCTTACTGCTATTTTTGGCAACATTATAAGCATCTTCCTTTGATCTATTATCATCTTCAACTTCTCTCTTCACCCACGGTTGGACCACTTTTCCTGTGGGGTTTTTGTGCCCTAAAGGAATGTATGTTTGTTGTAAATTATATATGAATTCTTAAAATGCTAACCATTGCTTGTCTACTGTCACAGCTATTAATGTAGTTACCCAATCTACCTTAGCCAACGTTCCCCTCATAGCTACTTCTGTACACTTTCTTGTTAGTGCTTTTTGGGATTTGAAACGACATTTGTCTATCTAACTGTCTCTTTATGTTATCAATATCTCTATCAGTATAATATGTGGAGTGAAAGTTTAGGGAAACATGGAGTGAAGGTTTGAAGGTCACTGGCGGATATTTGGGGTGATGTTCAGTGTGTTCAGGGAGATGGCATCAGAGGGAATGGAACAGAGCTGGGAGACAGGATTCCCTGGGGTGAAATTCAGTGAAGTCAGCGAGATGGTATTAAAGAGAATGTAGCAGAGCAGGGAGACAGGATCCCTGGGGTGATTTTCAGTGAGTTCAGGGAGATGGCATCAGAGGGAATGGAGCAGAGCTGGGAGAAAGTAACCCTGGGGTGATGATCAGTGAGTTCGGGGACATGGTATTAGAGAGAATGGAGCAGAGCTGGGAGAAATTAACCAGGAGCTATGCTCAATGGGTTCAGGGAGATGGTATGAGAGGGACTGGAGGAGAGCAGTTAGAAAGGATCCCTGGGGTGATGATTGATTTCATGCAGATGGTATCAGTTGGAATGTAGGAGAGCAGGGAGAAACACCGTCCTAGAAAGAGGAGATAGAGGGTCAGGGTTAATTTATAATCCTCAGAATGGAGAAATGGTTCGCCGATGCTGGGCCCACTCATTTCCTCAGTCCCAATAAAGCATTTGGACCCGGGTCATCTTTAAAGGTTCGAATCGGAAACAAATTATCTATTCTACTATTGCCCTGTCCGAGCAGAGGGCACACTCGTACACTTGGCCAGTTTAAAACTAAAATGATTTGACATCATAATTTGATTTTTCCGTCCATCACACAGTCTGTATCTAATGCGGCCCACCGGGTAGAAGGCTGCAAATGTACCTTCAGACGCCACGTGATCCCTCATCTCCTCTCTCTCAAATACTGTCGCTCCTCCTTTCCTCTCTTTCTTGGGTATCTATGTGTGTCTAATAGAGACATTCGAGTCTATGTCAGATAGGTGTTTGGGAATCATTCCCAGAGTTTGTGCTCCCTGTTATGTCTAGCAGTGTTTGATGGATCAGTGTAGAGGGAGCTTTACACTTTATCTTAACTGGGCTATACCTGCTCTGGGAATGTTTGATGGGACAGTGTAAAGGAAGATTTAATCCATCACGTACTATAATGTATCGGACTGTAATGGATCAGAAACCTGCTCTTTAATATAACCTGACACGTGACAAACAATAATATTCGAGGAGAAGGCATGGCGCACCGCCTGTTCGCTGTGCTTTCATTCCGCCCCTGGGGCATGACATATAAAGGCAGGGGAAATGTGTCGTTACTCTGATAGGACACAGTGGCTCCTTAACCAAACGGAATTGGAGTGAAACAGAACCCAGGCAGGACGTGTGGAAAATACCTATCAGGGAAATAGAACAAAGTGTGACAGGGAAAATCGAACGGTGTGGAGCAGCCTTGGAGAAAGGAATTTAGCAAAGTCCAATTTATTCCATTTGACATTTGCAGATGTATTAACAATTTCACAGAGAATAACGTACAGATAATTTTTAAAAAGTTAACACAAAGTGAATATAACAATTGAGCGTCACATTGAGATCAGAACACATGCCTGAGCTGCCAGCTATCTGTACAACTGTAACTGACATTAGGGAGAGAAAACATGGGCTCAACATAAAGGAAAGGGAATAACTGAAAATTAGGAAAGAGAAAAGTGATTTATTTACACATGTCATTTTCAAATAATGGGGAAACTCCGAGATACATTTACATTATAGCCACAATTATCTCACACATTTCACACAGAGAGACGGAAATCCCGGTTATGATTTTCTCAGCCACAGATTCGATCTATTAACGAAAGGCAATTGACTCTGGGAATCACCAAGAGAACATATTTTATTTTGTGGATACAGAGATGTTAATAAACCGAAGAAATTCAACCATTCACTTGACCTGTAAAAGAGGGATAAAACAGTGAAACTTTGATTTAGTGGTTTGAGGCCTTTATTTCAGGGTTTGTATCAATGAAATGTTTAGATATTTATCAAACCGCTTCAATCAGTGCGAGTTATGATTGGATTGAATCTTCTCGCCTTCAGTCTAGTGACTGCAGCACTGTAGAAAATGCTCAGGAAGAACAGGATGAAAAATATGGAAGTGGTTGTCGACCTGTTGCCGCTGTCGTCCTCATAGTCTTCACTCCAGATGAGGTCTGAGGAATCTGCAGGAAACAAGAGGTGGAAACAAATTCAGATCGTTTATTAAGCCAAGATTTAAAAAAATATATTCTCTTTTGTTTACCTTAAGGTATTACTTTGTTCTCTAACATAATATTCAACGTATGTCTTGTATTAAGTTAATTACTTTCAGCAATCTATCTCTGTTCATAACTCCACAGTTGCTCTTCCTTTATGATCTTCCTATAGTCCGTGTTTGAAAATATGTCATTTTTTCTTCAATGCCACATGCTAATTGATTTTGCATCAATATCGGACGATCTATCATTCGGAATAATATGTGGAAATGTCAAGGAATGTTAACTGACTGATATTGATTAATTTAACGATAGATTTAGGCACCTGTTTTTTGGAGACGATCAAGGAGGCTGAATCCGAGACCAGTTATGAGTTATAATCTTGATTAATTGTTTGTTACCGCAATGCACTGAACATAATTGACTTGTATCAGTTTCCAACAAGAACATTTATTCAATGTACGTATGGGACCACAATAAAGAAATGTGAGAGTGTATGGTATCATGAATTATTTGTTCAGAGCAATCTTTGGAGACTCTGGCTGTTCAAAAGTTTATTTTAATTCTATAATTTTCTGCGTTTAATGTTTGCGTATGATTGCATGACGAGATCTTGTTTTAATGTCGCCTGTCTTTGCATGTTAATGTGTGTGTTAACGTGTAAGTGTGTGTCTGCGTGTGTTTTGTTTAAGTGTGTGTGTGTATATGTTTAAGTATTTGTGTTTCTGTAGATGTGTGTAGATGTGTGCAAGCTTATGTGTAAGTTTACGTGTAATTATGCGTTTTTTTTGTAAGTGCATTGAAGTGTGCTTGTATATGTTTAGATGTGTGTAATTATGTAGATGCCTGTAGATGTGTGTAAGTTTATGTGTAAGTGTGTTTCTGTGTAATTATGTGTGTTTTTGTGTCAGTGCCTTGAATTATAAGTGTGTGTGCATGTTTTTGTGTAAGTGTGTTTGCCTGTAGTTTTGTAAGTTTGTGTATGTTTATATGTCAGTCTTTGTGTGCTAATGTGTAAGTGTGTAGTCTGTTAATGTATAAATGTCTGTGATTCTGTTTAAGTGTGTGTGTTCACGTGTAATTGTATGTATTTATGATTAAGTGTATATATGTTTTGTGAACATTTGTTCATGTGTATGTGTAAGTGTTTGTGTATGTTTAGTTGCAAGCGTTTCTCCATTCATGTGTAAATGTGTATATTTGAATCTAAGAATTTGTGTTTGTGTGTGCTTTGTGTATGTTTTTGTGTGTTAACGCCGGTGTACGTGTTTGTGTGTTAATGCTTTTTCTTGTGTGTGTTTTTGCAAGGATGTGTGTGTCTTTGCTATTTTTCAATGATTCAGAGTGTGCCAATAACTGGGTCTGACAATGATGGTGTGCATTATGTTTTGGGTATGTGTACTGTGTCAGTATGTTAACGTGTGAGTTTACGTTCTTCACTCGATCCTGAGGTGCAGTGCCCAGAACTGAACACAGTATTCTAAATAGGGCAGATGCCCTTTCTAGCAGTGGGCCCTGAGAAAGTTACCACCAATGGATTGCAGGCACCTACTGTCGCTTTGGATATGATCAGGCAACGCAGGATTAAGCTGAAACTAAGGGAACCTCGCCCACAGTCTGGCATCAGAGCAAAGGGCAACCTTTGGTGAAGTGATGGAGTCATGAACCATGAAGTATCCACAGTCAGGACTTACACTGAAAGGAAGCAAAAACTGTATGATTGGAAATGAGAAATAATTCTGTGCTTTTTAATAATTCCTCGAAAAGCACTAACTGAGATCCGCGCTCAGAATGATCTGGAAATTCACGGGATTGTATCTCTTACCGTGAGACCTGGTAATGTTTCGGCTTTGGGTGAACCCTTGATGAGAAAAGTGGGAGGTATAGACCAAGCGTGCGAACCATTCTTCGGCGGGAACTATTAGCCGACTGGTCATTGAGAAGTTCCTGTTAACTTCAAAGACAGGAGAGGTGACGATGTCCGAATCCATGACTTGTCCATTTCTCAGCCAATTCACTGTCACTTCCCTTGGACGGAAATCGATGAGTGAACACACGACTGTTGCAGATCTGCTTCTGGAGATTTCTTCAAATGAAATCAGGGTAAGGAAAACACTTGGATGATGTACCACACGATCTGCAAGAAAATATATTTTATTGGGATTATTTGTTGCAATCCAAATAATTAAGAATTGTAAACCGATTTTTAACATAGAATCTACAACGCAGAAACAGACCATTTGGCCCAACAAGGTCGGTGTTTATGACCCAATGAGCCTTCTTTCTCCCTACATCCTCTCACTCGTGTACTTATGTTGATCCCTCTGAAATGCATCTAAGCTAGTCGCCTCAAGTACTCCATGTGGAAGCAACATCCACAGCCTACCAACTCCCTGGGTAAATAAGTTTCTCCTGATTTCACAATTGGATTTATTGGCGATTATCTTACACAGCCCTGAGTACCGCGCTCCTCCTCAAGCAGAAATATGTTCGCTACTTCTAACATTTCAAACCTCTTCATAATTTTAAAGACCTCTAATCGCCCAACCCTCAGCCTTCCCTTTTCTAAAGAAAAGAGCTGCTCCCGGTGCAATAACTTTTGTCAGTTACAATCTTTCAGGTGTGCTTTCGTACTTAGAGGTCTTTTTGGTGCACTTCTCCAGCGCCTCTGTATCATTCTTATAATTTGGAAACCAGCAGTATGCACATTACAGTAAATATGATATGGAGATTAGAGCTTTGTACAGTGCTCTAAATGTGTGGTCGAGCCCAGAGAGTGGGGCGTTCGAGCCCAGCGGGGGGCAACGGTCGAGCCCAGCGGGCGGGCGGGAGTCAAGCCCAGCGACAGGCAGCGATAGTTGCTGAACGAGGGGTGGCGTTGCATGCCCTGTGAGGGGCGGTGTTCGAACCCAGTGGTGGGCAGAGTTCTAGCCCAGCTTGGAGTGGTGTTCGAGCCCAGGGGGACCGGCGTTGGATAGCATCGGGTGGTGGAGATTAAGACCAGCGAGGAATGCACAGGATTTAACAACGGCGGAATCGTGCCCCAGATGCAACACGGCATATATACCATCAGAGCAGGTGGGGCTCAAGAGCTGCACCGCATAGAACATCAGAGGGGTCGTGGCACAGGAGCGGTGCAGCTTTTATACCGTCAAAGTCGTGGCCCACGAGCGATGCAGAGTATAACAACAGTGGCGACGTGTCCCAGGAGAGGCGCAGCACAGAATAACAGAGGAGTTGTAGTGCAGCATTTAACAACAGCAGGATCGGAGCCCAAGGGAGGCGCAACAGTGCTTGGTCTGCTGTTGTCTTGGTTAATCCTTGCCACTGGACCAAGACCTGGCTCTGTCAAGCCCGTGTGGTGGCTGGTGTGCAACTCTCACCACACCTTAAACAATCAACGCGCAGGCATCTTCCACTCTTTAAATTACAACTCATTGTAACAGCTTTGAGCCCATCTTCTTTGCTGTGAAGAGCGTCATCTTCGTCACGAAGGTCTGCGTAGTAGTAGTAAATGTGATCTGGAAACTAGAACTGTGCACAGTACTCTGTGTCACATGGAGACAAGACTGTAATCAGTACGGTAAGTGTGACATGGAGACAAACCTGTAATCAGTACACTCAGAGTGATATGGGCACCAGAACTGGGCACAGTGCTCCAAATGTGATATGGAGACCAGACCTGTAATCATGCACTCAGAGCGATATGGGGACAAGAACTGAGCACAGTGCTCCAAATGTGATATGGAGATCAGACCTGTAATCTGTACACTCAGTGTGATATGGCGACCAGAACTGAGCATAATTCTCCAAGTGTGATATGAAGAACTGAATTAGGCGCAGTACTCCAAGTGTGATACGGAGACCAGAACTGTGCACAGTGCACTAAGTGTGACATGGAGACCAGAACTGTGCACTATAAGTCTGGTTTAAGCAAGTTGTATAGAAAACAATATAACTTCACTGCTTATCACAATTTGCATCCCTGTATCGCAAAACACTCGACTGGTATTTTGAAGTTCCAGACTGACCCATTTCGTCGAACCTCGCAGTTGATTGTGCTGCTCCCCATCTCTGACTCGGTGATGGTTAACTGGCTGCTCAGGCTGTAGGCTCCCTTCTTATTGAGCAGTCACGGGTAGGTCTTCAATCCAGTGGTGATTTGCTCTTTATCTTTCCTCCAAGAAAGGCTGGTGATTTCCGGGGAGTAATCCATTGCCAAACACCCGTAGGTGAATGGGCAGTCGATGTTGGGTTGTTCACAGGAGGAGAGCAGGCCGTAGAGTATTGGTGCAGAAGGTGTCGCTGGGAAAGAATGGCCAATTGGACAAGTTAGACTCTGTAAGCAGTGCTTATAAGGTAACCAAGTATCGCGAAATTTGACTGCAGAATGAACTAATTCCATTATTTGCTGATCAAAACCTAAATCAGCATTTCAGTTGCTGTGGGTTGCGTGACCTGATGTGAAACGCCTCCATGTTACTCCAGTCTTTTACATAAGAAATGTCACGAGTCTTAAATGGGCATATTGTCCAGGAGACGCCTTTGTACCGAGGGAATGCCAGAATATGGTATCGGGGACTTCCTCCAGCTCTTGATCTCTTTTTATGGAACACTTCCCTCAATCTCCAACCATTTTAAGATTAGATTCGTTCATATCCTGTGCACCGAGTTCCTCCCTACATCCTTTTGCTATCAGCTTCTTATTATCAGCACAGAAGAAGACCATTCTATGAGAGCAAAATGTTGCCATCTCTGCATTTTACGATGCTGCATTAAAACTTACCATCTAGGCAAGAATTTGGTCCACTCTCAGAATCACTAACGGCCATACTGATGAAACATTGATATCGCATTCTGTGTCAGAATGCTAGATTGTAACTGCTTACGCCCCTATGAATCATCTTGGGACGTTTTACTAGGTTAAAGGCAATATATAAATGCAAGTTGTTGTTTTCAGGAGACACACTTGTTTCAATAGCGGCAGGGTTAGTTCTCCTAAGCGCACAACTCATACAGCTAGATGCCGGCATGTTTGTGAAGCATGACCCAGAATTATAAGATAATAAAATTTTACATCACAGAAGGAGCCTATTCGGTCCCTTCAGGCCTTTAAAAGAAATCTCCACCAATCCTGTTCTCCTTTCAATTCCCAATCCTCTTCATGATAGTTCAATTTTATCAAGCTATTATGGATTCTGAATGCATCCATCTTTCTAATAGAACATCCCATGTCCAAACAGTCCCCAGTGTAGAGTAATAGAATAAAACCTCTCCATGTATTCTATTACTGCTTATTTTCAAACTCTGCTTTTGACTCACCAATTCACTAACCTGGGAAATATGTTTCCCGAATCTCTTCATAAAACCCAACATAATTCCAACACCTGTCTATTAGACCTCATAAAAATCTTCTTTGTTCCCATGACAATAAAGGACGTTTACATTAAATGGTTGAAGTCTCTTTTAAATTGAAGTGAACAATTCAGACCATATTTTTGAACAGGGAACTTTTGCACAGCATGATTTCAAAGAGTCAAGCTTCAGATGAAATTAGATTTATTCGAATCGATTTCTTTCCTTCTCAGAATTGGAGGAAGTGCGATGCGATGTGATTTGTACTCTATCCCTTGCTACAGATTGGATGTCTCCTGACCTTCCTCCTCCCATTCGTTCAACTAAATTTACAGAATTCCATACAAATCCAAAAGTTGATTATATGGAGCGATGCACTTTAAACGGTCCATTTCAATTTTCCAAATAGTTCTCCAACCTCCCGCCAAGGATAACAAGTGTTGCTTTCTGGGTCGTTACAGTCGATTATTGTTGCTGTTTGTTACTAAAATAATCTAAACATCACGATAGGTTTCTGCTCTAAATATCAAATATTGGCAATCCTTTAGAATTATACATCGATTGTTTATCAGTGGCATCTACACACGGAAGGACTAAGAGTAACTAACGTGCTTACTGCTAATTTGGGTAAAGTTTGCTTCCGGTTTGTGCAGATTACTCAAACAGCTGCGGCGTATTGGTCTGATACTGGAAGCTCGGCCTTAAGTGGGAAGTAACAAAGAGGGGGGAGGATGGCAGATCGTGGAAGTATAGACTTTCAAGTAGCACTTCATCAAGTATCTCATAAAAGAATTATTTGGGAAAAAGGAACATATGGGATTAAAGGGATAGTGGTAACCTAGGTACTTAATTTTCTGAAGGAGAGAAGAAAGAGAGTAGTGGTTACGAATTTTTTTTCTGACTGGAGTGAAATGGGGTCGCCCATGGGTATTTATTATGACCAGTGCTTTTCTTACATTATATATACATTACCTGGACTTATTTATAGGGAGCATACTCTTCAAGTTTGTGGATAATGCAACACTTGGCAACGGAGTAACTAGTGAGCAGGATAGCAGTGAACTTCAGGAGGAAATAGGCAGAAATGTGGCTGATGCAATTTAATGCACATAAGTAACAGGGAGATGAAATATAATCTAACTGGTACTATTTTGAGGTAGTGCAAGAGCAGAGAGACCTGGGGTGCCTATTCACATATCGTTGAATGTGACCGCACAATTTGATTACACAGCTAGAATGTATATGGGATAATTGGCTTTGTAATACGGCCATTGAATACAGAAAGATGGAAGTCATGCTAAACCGTTACAAATCATTGGTTAGGCATAGATGAAGTAGTGTATACAATTCTGACCACCACAATTTAGGAAGGATAACTAGGCCTTGAAGTAGGTAGAGAAGAGGTTAACAATGATGGTAGCAGGGATGAGAGACTTTAGTTATGTGGATACATTCGAAAAGCCAGGAATGTTCCTTACAGGAGATAAGGTTAAAGGGGTGACCTTACAGAGGAGTTTGAAATTGTGAGAGGTTTTGTCACAGTAAGTAAGGAGTAATGATTTCCTCTGGCGAGGTTGGTAACAAAAGGACACAGCTTTAAAATAATTGGCAAAGGATCTACAGGGGAAATTAGTTTTTTTTTCAAAGAAAGTGTTGCAATTTCTGGAATTCATTAGGCAACTGGACGTGTACTTGTAGAGAACTCATTTGGAGTGTTACGAGGAAAAAGCTGGGAATGGATTTTGGACAGCTATTTCAGAGCCAGTACAGACAAAGCGGGCCAAAGATTCTATGCTCTGAGATTCTTAGTTCCCATATGACAGACTGATTGCAAAAATAAAACTCCATGATATCCAGGGCAAAGTGGCAAATTGGATCCCACATTGTGTCAGAGGCATGAAGGAAAGGGTAATGTTTGCTGGGTTTTTGGGAGACTGGAAGGCTGTTTCAGTGGAATTCCGCAGGTCCCTTGCATTTTGTGATATATATCAACGATTTGGACTTGAATGTAGGAAATATGATTT
Organism: Pristiophorus japonicus; assembly: GCF_044704955.1. Taxonomy (NCBI): domain Eukaryota; kingdom Metazoa; phylum Chordata; class Chondrichthyes; family Pristiophoridae; genus Pristiophorus; species Pristiophorus japonicus. Next base: position 19,596,602 of record NC_091999.1, on the reverse strand, counting down.
ATACCTTTGCAGATGATATTAAAATAGGCGTGCTTGATAATGAACAAAAATTCTGTAGACTGGAGGAGCATATCAATGAACTGGTAAGATGCGCAGAAAAGTGGCAAATGGATTTCAATCCGTAGAAGTGTGAGATCATGCATTTGCGGAGGGCAAACAAGGCAAGGGAATAAATATTAAATGGCAAGACACCGGGAAGTGTGGAGGAACAAAGGGACCTTAGATTGCAGGTGCACAGATACTTCAAGGTAGCAGGACAGCTAGGCATACGGAATGCTTGCCTTTATTACTCAAGGATAGAATACAAGAGCAGGGGGGTTACGCTTCAACAAGTGTAGAGAAGGGGCTTACGAGTATGTTGCCCAGTCTGGAAAGTTTTAGCTTTGAGAAAAGATTGAATAGGCTGGGTTTGTTTTCCTTGGAACAGCGGAGACGGAGGGGTGATCTTATTGTGGTGCATATAATTATGAGGGGCCGAGATAACGTGGATAAGGAAGGACCTATTTCCCTTGGCAGAGGGATGAACAACAAAGTGGACATCGATTTAACGGAACTGGTAAGCGATTTAGCGGAGGTATCAGGGAAATTTCTTCACCCAGAGGGTGGTGGGGGTCTGGACCTCCTTGCTTGAAAGAGTGCTGGAGGCAGACGCCCAAATCAGATTTAACGGGTGCTTGGGTGTGCACTTGAAGTGAAGTAACATGCAGGGCACGGACCAAGAGCTGGAAAGCGAGTTTCAGCTGGATAACTGGAAAGCCAAAATGGCCTTCTTCTGTACTGTAAATGTCTACGATGATTCTATGATTCTACTTCACTCAGCTGAATTAATTCTCCCAGATTAAATTGGAGGAAACGATTTATAATATTGAACACCTCTATCAGATCTATGTTAATTGTTTGTTATAATGCAAGAGGAAATTATAAATAAAGGGCCTGAGGAAGTTGACGCAAAGGATTCAGGTGGAAACCATCACACTGCCTGAAAGAATATTGTAAATGACAACTCATCAAAGCTCACTATACCTCTTTAAATGTATCAGATAAGTGCAGGTCAGTAACTGTGTGGCGTGTGTTGTGACCCACTTAAATAGATGCATCTCAACCGAGTTTGCCCCGTTGTAACTTAAAAAAATGCATTTTACCTAAATAATGCTTTCACACACAAGGTTCCCATGATGGTTATTTGAAGCGGAAGTCTCGATATTCACCATTTAAATTTTCCAAATAGCTTCCAGCCTTCCATCAGACCAGAAGAGGTGCTGCCTTCTGGAACGTTACAATCACGTCCTGAAACTGTTTGCTCTGAAAGTGAGCTCACGATCAGGCCACTCTCATTCAATCATTTTCTGATACTCAAAATGTTTAAAATGGACTAATTCATTAAAAATTGGGCAGGTTTCTTTTGCAATAAGGTTAAATTCAAACAGTGCGGGGTTGTTTCTTTGGAGCAATGGCACGTTTTATTTTTATATATCTGTCTCGAGAACTCACACTTTATAATTTTGATGCAGATTGACATTCCTTGAACAACACTGGAAAAATCACTCTCAGGTCTGTTAAAGTACATATAATAGAGATTAAAACTCCCTTTGCAGCGCTCTATGGTCAAGTCTAGCAAGAGATACATTCTGAGCAAAGCCAATTCTAGAAACACTCCTGGTGAGGTTAAATACAGAGTAAAGCTCCCTGTACACTGTCCCATCAGATACTCCCAGAGCAGGTAATGCACGGGATAAACACAGAGTAAAGCTCCCCGTACGCTTTCCCATCAAACACTCCCAGGGCAAGTACAAGACGCGTTATAGTAAATTCTTCCTCCACACTGTCCCATCAAAAACACACGCGACAGTTACAGCACGGATTAGATATAGAAGCCCTCTCTACATTGCACAGTGAACAACACCAATGGCAGGTACGGCACGGGTTAGGAACCGATTAAAGCTCATTCTATAGTTTGCCCGAAGTGTTTTGGAACTGTTTATTCTGAATATCACACATTGAATCCATTTCCGAGTTGCCCCCTCAAACTTAAATTGAAACTATCGTAATTCTTACAGATAAAAGCTTCTGAAATAACTGAGACAAATTGTACTGCATGAAACACAGGAGGCAGGTTTACAACCAGTTAGGAGGACTCCTGATTTTCACACAGAAACATAGACGCAAAAAAACAGAGCAGGCACAACCGGTGCAACAATCGTGTTCTCAGCAGATAGATCGGTTCGCTCTGTCAAATTTATTAAACTGATTTCTAATTGATCTCTTCTCAATTTGCGCCCATCTCAAGTCTGCACGTGCTTTGAAATTAAAATGATATTAATTTGGAAAAAGTCGCTTCGACTTCCAGTCGTTTCTTTCTCCCTGTCTATAACCTCACAAACCGTGGAAGATTTAATTTCCCTGAAAAAATTATATCAGATTTTCACAAATCGGGAGACATTTACATTTAAAACCGATTACCCACAAGTTTATTATAAGTTGATAACTAAATATAACCTGCAAAATCATCGATGTGTCGATCATTAAAACCTGTGGCGACACATTATGGACCTGAGCACGACTAAGTAAGACTGAATTTCATAACATAATAAGAACATAGGAATTAGAAACAGGAGTAGGCCATATAGCTCCTCGAGCCTGCTCCTCCATTCAACAAGATCATGGCTGATCTGGCCATGGACTCAGCTCCTCTTACCCGCCCGCTCCCCATAACCCTAATTCCCTTATTGGTTAAAAACCTATCTATCTGTGATTTGAATACATTCAATGAGCTAACCTCAACTGCTTCCTTGGGCAGAAAATTCGACAGATTCACAACCCTCTGGAAGAAATTCCTTCTCAACTCGGTTTTAAATTGGCTCCCCCGTATTTTGAGGTTGTGCCCCCTAGTTCTAGTCGCCCCGACCAATGGAAACAACCTCTCTGCATCTATCTTGTCTATCCCTTTCATTATTTTAAATGTTTCTATAAGATCACCCCTCATCCTTCTGAACTCGAACGAGGAAAAACCCATCTACTCAATCGATTATCATAAGTTAACCCTCTCATCTCCGGAATCAGCCTAGTGAATCGTCTCTGTACCCCCTCCAAAGCTAGTATATCCTTACTCACCAATACCCTGTACAGTTGCAGCAGGACCTCCCTGCTTTTGTACTCCATCCCTCTCGCAATGAAGGCCAACATTCCTTTCGCCTTCCTGATTGCATGCTGCACCTGCAAACTAATTTTTTGGGATTCATGCACAAGGATCCCCAGGTCCCTCTGTACCGCAGCATGTTGTAATTTCTCCCCATTCAAATAATATTCCCTTTTACTGTGTTTTTTCCAAGGTGGATGACCTCACAGTTTCCGACATTGTATTCCATCTTCCAAACCTTAGCCCATTTGCTAAACCTATCTAAATCTGTTTGCAGCCTCTCTGTGTCCTCTCCACAACCCGCTTTCCCACTAATCTTTGTGTCATCTGCAAATGTTGTTATACTTCACTCTGTTCCCTCTTCCAGTTCATCTATGTATATTATAAACAGTTGTGGTCTCAGCACCGATCCCTGCGGCACACCACTAACCACCGATTAACAACCTAAAAAGGACCCATTTATCCGGACTCTCTGCTTTCTGTTAGTTAGCCAATTCTCTATCCATGCTAATACATTTCCTCTAACTCCGCGTACCTTTACCTTCTGCAGTAACGTTTTGTGTGGCACCTTATCGAATGCCTTTTGGAAATCCAAATACACCACATCCATCATTACACCTCTATCCACCATGCTCATTATATCCTCAAAGAATTCCACTAATTTAGTTAAACATGATTTCCCCTTCACGAATCCATGTTGCATCTGCTTGATTGCACTATTCCTATCTAGATGTCCCGCTATTTCTTCCTTAATGATATCTTCAAGCATTTTCCCCACTACAGATGTTAAACTAACTGGCCTATAGTTACCTGCCTTTTGTTGCCCCTTTTTTAAACAGAGGCGTTACATTTACTGCTTTCCAATCCGATGATACCTCCCCAGTTTCCAGAGAATTTTGGTCGATTATAACGAATGCATCTGCTATAACTTCCGCCATCTCTTTCAATACCCTGGGATGCATTTCATCAGTAAGATATGTATTGTTTTCTAAATTCATTTTCGACATAATTTAACATTCTCTCCAACCCGTGAAATTTTGCAGTAACTGTAATCCTATCCAGTGTACAACTCAGTTGTGAAAGGTCGTTTATGTTCAATAAATTTGCACTGATATTATATTTTAAGAGAACATTGATGTTATCTGAATTATAATACAATTAGTTGTTATTCATTTTAATCATGTTTCTAACTGTTAACTTGTGATCAATTACGGTTTCAGTTAAATTAACATGGCACTTACCAATATTAAAATATTATGAATCATAGTAATAGTTACAGACATTTAGACGAATATGTTATTTTTACTTAAATTAATTTGAAAAAGTTAAAACGGTCACTAATTCCAACACATTCCCGATCTCTATATACACACTTGCAAACTGCATGTTACTGAACTCTCTGAGACAACATGAACTCCATATTTTCTCAGACTGCATTCCACATGATGGATTTAGGAGTGGACTATTTGAAATAGTTCAAATTCTGGCCCTGGCTCCATCTCACTAACTACCGATGGGCTGTAACGCAGTGTGTTTACTAAATCAGGGTACTCCAGTTCAAACATTAACCTCAATCTTAACTATAAAATAATGTTTTATGAAGTAAAAGCAACAGGCAGTCAGTAACAGAGTCCCGGCTGTTTAATAACACAGTCAATCTTTTTATTTTATACTCCCGTAATTAACAGAATGCCAGTAAATTAATTATTAAATATATTCGGCTATTTATTGAAACTACGTTCGAGAATGATCAAAAAAACTGGCGGGGAACAAATCATTCAGACCATCTGCGACACTGAAATGCAATGAGCAAATGGAGGAGAGATTTTGTTGATCAATTTCCATGAATGAGAATTAAATATAATTCTCAGATGTAATTTGTTCACTTTCGATAACAGCACTGTCGATAAAAGTGGAAGACAGGATGTTGTTATTCAATTCAAAAATAACAATGACCTTTAGTAATTAAATTAATCTGCTTGAATTTCAGTGGGTTATGTGCCTGTCTCCAGCGTTACTGAGTTTAAATAGAATCATATGAACAATGCTTTGACTGCCAGCGACACTGAAATGCAATGAACAAGTATAGGAGAGATTGTGTTGATCAATTTATTATGAATGAGAAGTAAATATATCTCCCAGTTGCAATCTGTTCACTGTCTATAATTCTGTTCCGTTTGCAGCTCAGCCATGGGGACAGCGTGTTGTTATTCAATTCATGATCTTACGAACGATTTCAGGTTAGTTTACTGATAATTGGCTCGCTATCAAACAACAAATAATACGGACGAAATTACACGGTTTCGGCTGAACAATAAGAATTTAATAACCCGACAGATTTATGACATTTACAAACTGCAATTTACAACGCGCATGCAATTGACAATCTGTGTAAAACAGGGAGATAACAATTAATTTTAAACATTTATTTTTTTACCTCATTCAACTGTGGTGGAATCAGTCCGACATTAATAAAATAATTTCAAGCTTAATTAGAAATTGACTCTGTCATGTATCTCACATTACTGTACATAACTGTATCTTACCATGCTATAACTGACTGTAACTAGATATGACCAGTAACCACAAGCATACATTACCATCAGGGGTGCACTTGCAGGAGACACTGCATAGCTATATACACAGGTATATAAAGAGAGGCCTCAGGCATTGTGCGGCATTCGAGAGCTGTGAAACAAAGGTGCAGGTCCTGAGTGACCTTGACTTCAGCATGTGCCTCGTGTGAGTCTGTCTTCCAGGGACAGGACTTTACAGTGGCGATGAGTTACAAGATCACAGAATGGCGACCAACGGCTCAGATGAAAAATACAATGCTGGAGATAATTGGGAGGACTTTATAGAAAGCCTCCACTAAAGCTTTGTAACCAAAGACTGGTTAGGCGACGATAAGGCAGACAAGAGAAGAGCCCATCTCTTGACCAGCTGTGGCTCGAAAACATACGCATTAATGAAGGACTTGCTGGCACCCGAGAAACCAGCAAGCAAGTCGTTTGAGGAGTTGAGCACACTGGTGAGAGACCATCTGAAGCCAGCGAGCAGCCTACACGTGGCCAGACACATATTGTACAACTACAGACGCTGTGTGGGCCAGAGCATACCCGACATTGTGGCAGAACTTCGGAGGCTGGCTAGATTATGTGAGTTCTCCAATGAACTAAGGAGACAAGTACTGAGAGACTTTGTTATTGAAGGAATAGGCCACGCAGGCATATTTTGAAAGCTCATGGAGACAACGAACTTGATCCTAGAGGTACCAGCACTAGTTGCACAGACATTCTTGGCAGGAGAAGAAGAAACGAGGTTGATCTACACTGCAGGTACGACAACTAACGAAACATCGAACAAAGGATTCACAGCGTGAAACAAGCCGCTACCCCACACACAGACAAAGGCAGGAGAGCAGGCCCTCAACAGCAGGCAGTGGCGCCAAAAGCCACCAAGGGCCACAAGAACGGCCGTTCACACCTCATCAAGCAACAATGCGATCAATCAACTATAAACTGAGAGAAGCTCAAGAGTGATCAATTAGACGCAGCTCTTCTTTCGGAAACAATGGAAGCGGTTTGTGCTGGGGATGTAGGGGAAGGCACTCATCAATTTCAGCATGCCGTTTGCAGAAACTGCAACTATACAGGGCATCTGGCGCGCATGCGCAGAAAAACAGCAGCTCGGCTTGTATGCGCATCAGAAGGGTCGGAATGCAGACCAGAAGACAGTGGGGACAGTGCCCGGGACACCGAGGTACAGTGGGTCAACACGATCAGTGGACACTGTTCTTACAACAAGATGCCTCCAATAATGATGAGGTTCCTACTCAACGGGATACCCGTAAACATGGCACTGGATATGGGAGCGAGTCAATCTCCCATTAGCGCTCATCAATTTGAACAGCTGGGGCCGCACTATAGCAACAGATCAAAACTCACAAGGATCGACACCAAACTAAGGACCTATCGGAAAGAAATCATCCCAGTCCTTGGCAGCGCCATGCTCTCACTCACACACAAAGGGAGAGCGAACCGACTTCCCCTGTGGATTGTCCCCGAAGATCTCCCAGGACTGTTGGGGAGAAGTTGGCTGGCAAAACTAAATTGGAAATCGGATGATGTTCGCGCCATGTCATTAAACAAGGCATGCTTAAAATCCAAGGTCCCACGCTACAGGGCCGCCTGTCGTCAAATACCAACAATTATACTGAACGAAACAGACAGCCCAGGTGAGATACCAACAAACACACCGAAAGAAATCGTCCCAGTCCTTGGCAGCGCCATGCTCTCAGTCACACACAAAGGGACAGTGAACCGACTTCCCCTGTGGATTGTCCCTGGAGATCTCCCATCACTGCTGGCAAAACTAACTTGAAAGTGCGATGATGTTCACGCCATGTCGTCAGAGGAACAGACCTCCTGCTCAACAGTTCTAAGTCGATTTGAACATCTCTTTCAGCAAGGTTTGGGTACCTTCAAAGGGGCTAAAGTTAAAATGTACATCACACAGGATGCTAGACCGGTCCATCAAAAGGCTAGAGCTGTGCCCTATGTGATGCGGGAAAAGAATGAACATGAACTGGACAGGCTTCTGCGGGAAGGCATTGTCTCAGCCGTTGAATTTAGCGACTGGGCAAATCCCATCGTCCCAGTCATGAAGCCTGATTGATCCGTACGAATCTGTGGGGATTACAAATCTAGCATAAACAGAGTCTCCCTACAGGACCAATACCTGCTGCCCAGAGCGGAGGATATATTTGCCACATTGGCTGGAGGAAAACTTTTCTCGAAACTAGACCTCACATCTGCGTACATGACGCAAGAACTAACCGAAGAGTCTAAGCGACTCACCACCATCAAAACATATCGAGGCCTTTTCATGTACAATCGATGCCCATTCGGCATCAGGTCGGCAGCTGCTATATTCCAGCGCAACATGGAGAGTCTGCTCAAGTCCATTCCAGGGACGGTTGTGTTTCAAGATGATATACTTATCACGGGCAGGGACACCGTCTCCCATCTCTGCAATTTGGAGGAAGTACTAAAGCGATTGGATTGGATAGGCCTAAGAATTATTAATTGAAGGGCCTGTTTCTCACGCACGAGGTTGAATTTTTGGGCAGACGGATTGCCGCTGATGGAATCCGCCCAACAGAATCCAAAACCGAAGCAATTCGTCTGGCACCCAAGCCCCGGAATGTCTCAGAACTGCGCGCCTTTCTCGGGCTACTCAATTACTTTGGGAACTTTATGCAGAAATTAAGCACGCTGCTGGAGCCTCTCCACGTGCTACTCAGAAAGGGGTGCGAATTGTTTTGGGGGGAAGCCCAGGAACGCGCCTTCAATAAGGCACGCAACCTTCTATGTTCCAACAGTGTTTTTTTTTGATCCAGATAAAAAACTAGTTCTTACATGTGATGCGTCAGCATATGGGATCGGCTGTGTTTTACAGCATGTCAATGGTGTGGGTAAATTACAACCCATAGCTTATGCCTCCAGATCACTTTCGCGGGCGTAGCGCGGGTACGGTATGGTGGTGAAGGAGGCGCTCGCGTGCATGTACGGTGTCAAAAAGATGCACCTATACCTTTTCGGAGCCAAGTTCGTGTTAGAAAGCGACCACAAGCCGCTCACGTCCCCACTATCTGAGAGCAAGGCAATAAACGCCAAAGCCTCGGCGCGCATTCAACGGTGGGCACTCATGCTGGCGTGTTACGACTACATAATTCGGCACATACCAGGCACAGACAACTGTGCCGACGCGCTTAGCAGGCTACCCCTGGCGACCACGGAAGGGTCTGACAAACAGGACTGTGAGATAGTCATGGCAATCAATGCCTTTGAGTCCACAGGTTCGCTCATGACGGCTCGCCAAATTAGAGCCTGGTCGACCAGCGACCCCACGTTATCCTTAGTCAAACGATGTGTCTTAACTGGTGACTGGGCAGAGGCTCGCGATGTCTGCCCTGAGGAGATCAAAGCTTTCCATAGGCACATGCATGAACTATCACTACAGGCTGACTGCCTGATGTGGGGCAGCTGAGTAGTTATGCCTCTGCGAGGCAGAGAGGCATTTGTCCGGGAGTACCACCATGAGCACCCGGGGATCATTCTCATGAAGGCCACTGCCAGATCCCACGTCTGGTGGCCTGGCATTGATGCGGAGTTGGATCTCTGCGTCCGACGGTGCACAATTTGTGCCCAACTCAGTAATGCCCCCAGGGAGGCCCCCTGAACCCCTGGCCCTGGCCAACCAAACCGTAGTCCCGGGTGCAGGTAGACTATGCGAGCCCATTCATGGGCAAAATGTTCCTCGTAGTTGTAGATGCATTTTCAAAGTGGATCAAATGCACCATTTTAAACTCGAGCACCACCTCCACCACTGTGGAGAGCCTTGGGACCATGTTTGCAACGCACGGAATTACTGACATATTGGTCAGTGATAATGGTCCGTGCTTCACCAGCGTAGAATTTCAAGATTTTATAGTTGATCACGGCATAAATCATGTTAACGGAACCGTTCAAGCCGGCCTCCAATGGCCAGGCTGAGCGAGCAGTGCAAATCATTAAACAAGGCATGCTTAACATCCAAGGTCCCACGCTACAGGGCCGCCTGTCGTCAAATACCAACAATCATACTGAACGAAACAGACAGCCCAGGTGAGATACCAACAAACACACCGAAAGATTTTGTCCCAGTCCTTGGCAGCGCCATGCTCTCAGTCACACACAAAGGGACAGTGAACCAACTTCCCCTGTGGATTGTCCCTGGAGATCTCCCAGCACTGCTGGCAAAACTAAATTGGAAATGGGATGAAGTTCATGCCATGTCGTCAGAGGAACGGACCTCCTGCTCAACAGTTCTAAGTCGATTTGAACATCTCTTTCAGCAAGGTGTGGGTACCTTCAAAGGGGTTAAAGTTAAAATGTACATCACACAGGATGCTAGACCGGTCCATCAAAAGGCTAGAGATGTGCCCTATGTGATGCGGGAAAAGAATGAACATGAATTGGACAGGCTTCTGCGGGAAGGAATTGTCTCACCCGTGAAATTTAGCGAATGGGCAAATCCCATCATCCCAGTCATGAAACCAGATGGATCCGTACGAATCTATGGTGATTACAAATCTACCATAAACAGAGTCTCCCTACAGGACCAATACCTGCTGCCCAGAGCGGAGGATGTATTTGCCACATTGGCTGGAGGAAAACTTTTCTCCAAACTAGACCTCACATCTGCGTACTGACCGAAGTGGCGAAGTGACTCACCACCATCAACACATATCGAGGCCTTTTGATGCACAATCGATGCCCATTCGGCATCAGGTCGGCAGCTGCTATATTCCAGCGCAACATGGAGAGTCTGCTCAAGTCCATCCCGGGGACAGTTGTGTTTCAACACAACATACTTATCACGGGCATGGACACCGACTCCCATCTCTGCAATTGGGAGGAAGTACAAAAGCGGTTGGATCAGGTAGGCCTAAGAGTTAAGAAATCGAAGGGTCTGTTTATCGCGCCCGAGGTTGAATTTTTGGGCAGACAGATTGCCGCTGATGGAATCCGCCCAACTGAATGCAAAACTGAAGCAATTCGTCTGGCACTCACGCCCCCGAATGTTTCATAACTGCACGCCTTTCTCGGGCTACTCAAATACTTTGGGAATTTTAATGCAGAAATTAAGCATGCTGCTGGAGCCTCTCCACGTGCTACTCAGAAAGAGGTGCGATTGGTTTTCGGGGACGCCCAGGAATGCGCCTTCATTAAGGCCCGCAACCTTCTATGTTCCAACAGTGTTTTGGCTTTTTTTGATCCAGGTAAAAAGCTAGTTCTTACATTTGATGCATCAGCTTACGGGGTCGGGTGCATTTTACAGCACGTCAATCGTGCGGGTAAATTACAACCCATAGCTTATGCCTGCAGATCATTTTCGCGGGCGGAGCGCTGGTACGCTATTGTGGAGAAGGAGGTGCTCGCTTGCGTTAACCCTGTCATAAAGATGCACCAAAATCTTTTTGGGGCCAGGTTCGTGTTAGAAAGCGACCACAAGCCCCTCACGTCCCTACTATCTGAGATCAAGGCATAAACACCAACGCCTCGGCGCGCATTCAGCGGTGGGCACTCATGCTGGCGTCTTACAATGCACAATAAGGCACAGACCAGGCACAGACAACTGAGCCAACGCGCTTAGCAGGCTAGTCCTGACGACCACGGAATTGTCTGAAGAACATAACTGAAACGAGAGACTGCTGCTGGCATACAGATCTCATCCGCATTCATTGACTGGGGTTCCCCCGGCGCAACTATTAATGAAACAGACCTTAATGACAAGGCACTCGTTAATCCTCCCAGACATGCATTAAATCGATGAGGCAAAGCGCCGTAGGCGAACTGAGTACCATAACCGAAATTCGAGGGAGAGGTGGAATGAGATAGGGGACAAAGTGTTTGTGCTAAACTATGGCAGGGGTCCCAAATGGATTGCAGGGACAGTAACAGGCACGGAAGGAAACACGCTACTGGTGGTACAAATGGAAAATGGCCAAACCTGCCGGAGGCATGTAGTCCAAGTAAAAAGTAGATTCACCAACAACACTGCTGAACCAGAGGTAGATGACAATGTGGAACTCACACCACTCCTGCTGGACAGACAGAGGGAACAACCTGAGGAAAGGGCTATCTCAATAGACAGCTCAGGCGAGATACCAACTATCAGACTGATCGAAACAGACAGCCCAGGCGAGATACCAACAAACACACCAAAAGAAAAACAAGCACCAAGGGAAACAACTGAACCACAACTAAGATGCTCCACGCGAGAGCATAGACCACCTGAGAGATTGAATCTATAAAGACAATAATACCTTGGGGGAGGGTGATATCATGTATCTCACATTACTGTACATAACTGTATCTTACCACGCTATAGATGTCTGTAACTAGATATGACCTTTAACCACAAGCATAACTTACCACAAGGGGTGCACTTTCAGGAGACACTGCATACCTGTTCCACACAGATGTTTAAAGAGAGGTCTCAGGCAAGTTCGGCATTCGAGAGCTGTGAAATAAAGGTAAAGGTCCTGAGTGACCTTGACTTCAGCATATGCCTCGTGTGAGTCTGTCCTCCAGGGACAGGACTTTACAGTCTCCATGCTCTTAAATTTTCTGCTGACGTTAATTGTGACCAGTGTGCAGCAGAATTTTGGAATGTGACTCATGTTTAAAGCATTAATATTAATGATGTACTATGTTTAGTGATACTGGGCAATATTACTGCATTATAATAGTTTGAATGATATTAATTCAACTCTCCTCAAACCTGCACATTTTTAGTTGAATAATTCATAATTACAGTAAAATTTCACGTATGTGTGCACCTTAAAGAGTTGATTAACTGCTGAATCTGTAATTATCACTTAAATACACAGATGGAGTAAATTATTTGATTTATAAAACCTACTTGTTGTCTGCCTACAATAATCTTTCAAACAGTTGAAAACGGATCCTAAAAACCTGTAGCAGTTCGATGTCACTGAGATTAAACATTGCACAGAGCCAAACAGTTTCACAAAGTTTAGTTATTCCAATCCAGACAGCCACACACTCTGCGAAGCAGATAAATAGCAAATCAAAGCATTTAGAGGCTGAATCCCGCAACTGGACGTTTCGTGAAGAAGCAGCTTAATTCTGTAAACCCTTTCAGGATAATCAAATGTAATTTTGGCAAAAAGAACCTCACTACAGAATCCACTGAACCCGTCTATCACTGAACGAAATAATTATTGAATTAAGCAGAGGTATAAAATAATGACAGCAGATTTGTGAGTAGACAGATCATGCTTAACAAATTGAAATTGATATAGGATATTGTTGTACTATTGCGTGCTAGTACTGCATTATAATAATTTAATTTATATTAATTTAAAGTTGTTTCAAGCTACAAAATTGTTAATTAAGTGGTTATTACATACAGTAAATTTCACGTTTTAAATATGACTGATAGTGAACATTAGATTATTAGATGACAATGGTAAATATCTGAAATAAAAGATGGTTAAAATATCTGAAGATTATTTTTGACTGCTAAAGCTATCTGTGTTTTGCCTAAGATCTTATTTCAAACATATTGAAGCATAATATTTACATTTGGTCAGAAAAACAGAACGCATTAGATGTCACTGACAGTAAACATTGTAGAAGCACCAAACCATTTAACAACCATTGGGCATTAAAAGTAACCCAGGTGCACATTCTGATCAACAGATAAACACCAAATGGATGTGTGCCCCCCACCGACCTCCTATTTCACGAAACTGGTATTGCAGTACTTTCAGGAATGGTGCAGTGGCTCTAGGCCTTTTGGCTAAGAGCATTGGCACAGAGTGATCCTTGAATGGGCCCAAGGTGACCTCTGGCGTTTGTGATCTGACGAGATGATCTGACAAAGAATTGGAAAGATTGGCAATGAATAAATAAAAATAAAACAAACACCAAATCATATCAATCAGGGGCTCAATCGCTCAACATCATTTTCTGTGGAGAAGCAGTTTAGTTCCATAAATGTTTTGCAGCAGTATCACATAAAACATTGCAGAAAATCTCAATACAGAACCCAGCGAACCCAAGTTTCAGTGAATGAATGAATTATTGAAATAAACAGAAATATAAAATAAAGACTCAAATCCAACAGTTACCAAATCAGTGTATGTTTTTTTTTAACCTGTAGTCACTGTCACCATGGTCCCCTGTCGCCACTCAGCGAGAGAGTACCAGCCAACGTCTCTTCCACAGTAATAGATGGCGGTGTCTTCGGCCCTCAGATTCTTCATATCCAACGTGAAGATACTGTTTGAAGGGTGTTTCGATGCACTAAATCGGCCCTCAATCTCTGGGGCATAATATGTGCTCGACGGACTGTTGAAGTAAACCAGCCACTCCAGCCCCTGTCCTGGAATATGGCGGACCCAGCTCATCCAGTCGCTGCCAAGACTGAGCCCGCTGGATTTAAAGTTCAAAGTCATGGAGCCTCCGGGAATCCTGGTCTCTGCCTCGCGCTGAGTCAACACAACATCCGTCTGGATACCTGTGAAAATAATCAAAACACCCGGAGGATTAATCCTGGAGAAATGATTCCTGACTCAGTAATATTCCAGAGGAATGCTAAGATTGAGACATTAACATTGAGAGACTGGACAATAAAAACTACTCACGGGTTAAAAAAGCCAGCAAAAGAGTAAGAGAAATCGCCAACCTCATCCTCCTGATAAAGTGTGGTAAATGGTTCAGGCTAGAACTCACTGAGGAAACCCGCTCTCGGACTGTTGTATTGCAGTCACAGTGACTGGCAGTTAAATACCCGGGAGATGGGGGCAATGCTACAGGTGCCACCCATTGATTCCCTGATAGAGGCGGCTTCTGGATCCACGTCACTTCTTCCACATGACCAACAGAATGGACACTGGGCTATTATTAATGGTGGACTGTGTATTAGTATCCAGGGAGAGTCATTTCGCGGTATGCTTTCAATGCAATATGTTATTTGTAATAAGTGGTAACATTACATTTGAGAATTTGTTAAGCATTACTTTGTGGATTGAAATCATTGTATTTCCTCACTCCCTTATAGGGGACAGCAATAACGAAGTTTTATTTACATTATCAGGGTCTAAAGGCACTGCCAGCATGTGTTGCTCCATCTCCTGGTACCTATCCCCTCATTCTCTACCAATAAACTATCCACTATAATATGAATTCCTTGGTCTTTATAACTGAATGCAGGAGATGGGTAAAGTGGATCACCATAGCTCTACGATTTGGGCCAAGAGATGAATACAAACCAAGCACATGCCATAAGTATCTCTCATTGCTTTTCTCTAATCGCCCCTGAGTCTGGGACGCTAAGACAGTCCTTTATAAAATTAGTTGTAAAATTGTCCGCTTGCCTGATAATTAAGCAGCGAGTTGTGGAGACACATAATAAGGTGGGGCCCGCCCGCTTCAGGTCAGCTTTTTAGGAGAGAAGCTGGTAAATCAGATCTGATAATGTGATCAGAAAACTCCGGCATCCAAATCCTTGCAACTAACTTTAATAGCACCCGAATTTGTAACATACAAGGGTATCAGGAACACAGTATGCCAGAACATAGCAGTAGGTTACAGAATATCACAGGAATAAATGCTTTATCTCACGCTGAAACATTTCTCTACCCATTGGTAGCCGGGCTGAGAGGGGTGTTCAGGGATCCAAATAAGCCAATATTACATTGCACAGTGCGCAGCTGCTGATCAGTAATAAGGGAGACTTTAGTTTAATCAGGAGCAGAATTATGTGAGAATATTCAACGTAGTGCAGCGGATTCGAGGTAATGCCACCTCTGTTTTATTTACTTTGCGATTCCGACTCATCTCCTTACAGTGTGGGGTGGGGTCATTAAACCTCACTCCAGAAATTTGTGCTGTACTGAATAAAGGGAATGGATGATCTAGAAATGTCTTTCTTTGGAAATAGTTTGAATCAAACAGCAATTGGCTATTTTCTGATTAAGTTTTATAACGTTATGCACATGGGCGTTACCGAAATTCATTCATTAGGAGCTTTACCACGTAAAATACATATTTCTTGTCGGACAACTACTTATATTTTAATGTTCAAATAGTTAAATCCCATCTTTCTCCCATGCTTGTTCACACTAATCTGACCCGCACAGTATTTGGTGGCAAACTAGCCGACTGCCGTCAGCGAGGCTCCAACACTCAATATAATTTACAAGAAGCACCTGGGGTTCTCTACAGTACATCAACGATCTGTTTCCTCACTACTGACCGCTTGGCTGAAAGCCAACTGCAAAACTTTTACATTGTGAATGAGGCCTATTAAATACAAATCTACCCAGCAACAGTACTTGAGTTAAGTTTAATTTTGTAGTTGTGTAAATGTGTGTAACTGTTCCCATCTCGCAGGAAAGGAAATATATCCAACGTCGGAGACAGCATGTCAGTAGCAGCAATCAGTTAGTGCATATTGCAACACTGCAATAGATAGATAGATAGATAGATAGATAGATAGATAGATAGATAGATAGATAGATCAGATAGGAAGACAACATCTCAGAGGTAGGATACATTCTGAAATAAATAAGTCTGCAAGTTTGCGTTGATGGATAGATGGATGCAGCATTGCAGATATGGTGGATAGTTAGATGCCCTATTTTGTTTTATTTAATGGACTGATGGATGGATTAATAGATGCATAAATCAATGAATGCACGGGGCCGAAACAGTGTTTTATAAAAGGTTAGCACTAAATCATTCCTTTTGTACTCTACGCCTCCATTTATAAAGGCAAAAATCCAATATTCCTTGTTAAAAGCCTTATAAACTTGGCCTGCCACATGTCAACGGACTCCACTATGTCGCTCTGTTCCTGCAAACCATTACAATTGTACATTTCCAGGGACGATGCAATACAAACAGAAATCTGATCTAGTGCAAATTAACAGTCAAGGCCTTGCAACAGCAACATTGTGCAGTGCATTAATAACAGATATATTGCCTAGAAAAATTTAAACAGTGATAGGGATGCGTGCAGTAATAATTGAGAAAGTGTCTATTGTAATATAAACAGAGACAGGGTCTAGTCTAATATAAACAGCTACAGGGTCTCGTGTTATCGAAACAGGGACTGGGTCTACTGCAGTAATAACTGAGGCAGGATCTAGTTTAATTTAAATAGAGACATAGAAGGACTGGCGAGCTTGCAGAAAATATTTACAAGGATGATACCAGTAATTCGAGGTTATACCTATCACGAAAGGATGTAAAGGCTTGTTGTCTTTTCTCTTAACAAGGGAAGGTTTCAGGGTGATCTAATAGCGGTCTTTAAGATCGAAAGGTTTTGGTAGAGTGATTGCAGAGATTATGTTTCCTCTTGTGGGGAAGAGCAAAAGTAGAGGCCATCAATATAAAAGAGTCGCCAATAAATCTTATGTGGAATTCAGAAGAAACCTCTTTATAAAATCATAGAATGCTTATAGCACGTAAGAAGACAATTTTTCCCATTGAGTCCGTGATGACCCGGCCTCTCCTCGTAGCCTTGCACGCTTTTACGTCAGATACTTATAAAATTCCGTTTTGAAAGATAAAGTTTAGCTTTTCAGGCAGCACAAAACAGATAAACACTCACTGCATGAAAATGTTTTTTCTTATGCCGCCTTTTGTTCTTTTGCCCATTCAGATAATATTCTGTCTTCGCGTTTCTGGCCCCAAAGAGGATAACCTCACCTTTATCCATTTTATAATGCATCTGACATGCATTTGCCCACTCACCTAACCTGTCCAAATAAACCCACAACCTCCTAGCGTCCCCGGCACAGCTCACACTGCTACCCAGTTTAGTATCATCTGCAACCTTAGAGATATTACACTCAATTTCTTCATCCAAATCATTGAAAGATATTGTAAAGAGCTGGGGTCCCAACACTGAGTCCTGCGGCACTCTACTAGTCACTGCCTGCCATTCTGAGAAGGATGCGTTTATCCTGACACTCTGCTTCCTGTCTGCCAACCAGTTCTCTATCCAGGTCAGTATATTACTCTCAATACCATGTGCTTTGATTTTGCACACAAATCTCTTGTGTGGGACCTTGTCAAAAGCCTTTTGAAAGTCCAATTACACCACATCCACTGGTTCTCCCTTGTCCACTCTACTAGTTATATCCTCAAAAATTCTAGAAGATTTGTCAAGCCTGATTTCCCCTTCATAATGCCATGCTGACTTGGACCGATCTTGTCACTGCTTTCCAAATGCACTGCTATTTCAACCTTAATAATTGATTCGAACATTTCCCCACTACTGATGTCAGGCTAACTGGAATATAATTACCCGCTTTCTCTCTCCTTCCCTTTTTAAAAAGTGGTGTTACATTAGCTGCCTTCCAGTCCATTGGGGCTGATCCAGAATTGATAGACTGTTGGAAAATGATCACCAATACATCCACTATTTCTAGGTACACTTCCTTAAGTGCTCTGCGATGCAGACCATCAAGCCCCGGAGATTTATCGATCTTCAATCCCATCAATTTCCCTAAATCAGCAAACCATAGAACAGTCAGTGTAACCGCTGTCGTTGGGAAAATGCTGGAGTTCATTATGAAGGAATAATGAACATCATCATCATATGCAGTCCCTCTAATGTGAGGAAGACTTGCTTCCACTCTAAAGGTGAGTTCCCAGATGTCTGTACAGTTCAATATGGGAATGACAGTGTCTGTCACAGGTGGGACAGACAGGCATTGAAGGAAAGCGTGGGTGGGGAATCTGGTTTGTCACACACTCCTTCCGCTGCCTCCCCTTGCTTCCTGCTTGCTCACAGCAACTAGACTCGAGATGCTCACTAGCCTCCCGCATGTTCTTCCTCCAGTTATGGCGGTCTTGCACCAGGGAGTCCCAGGTGTCGGTGGGAATGTTGCATTTTATCAAGGAGTCTTTGGGAGTGTCCTTGAAACATTTCCTCTGCCCACCTGGGGATCGCTTGCCATTAGGAGTTCCAAATAGAGCGCTTGCTTTTGGAGTCTTGTGTCGGGCACGTGGACGATGTTACCCGCCCAACGGAGCTGGTCGAGTATGGTCAGTGCTTCGCTGCTGCGGAATTTGGCCTGATCGAGAACACTGACGTTGGTACATCTATCCTCCGAGGGGATTTGCAGGATGTTCTGGAGTCAGCTTTGGTAATATATCTCCAGCGATTTGAGGTGTCTACTGTCATATAGTCCCCTTCTCTGAACCATATAGGAGGGCAATCCTTTCCCATGCTCTGTCATCGAACTACAGTACACTGACGATGAATGTGTTTGCTCCCATTCCGAGGCTGAACTCCCGAATTTTGTCAACATCTTCACCGAAGTGTACGAAAGCATTGGCCTTAGACTAACCATTCGTAAGTCAAAGATCATCCACCAAACTAACCCCGCCACACAGCACTGCCCCCCAGTCATCAAAATACATGGCTCGGTCTTGCACAACTTAGAAAATTTTCCATGCCTCGGGAGCCTACTCTCAGCAAGAGCAGACATCAATGACGAGTTTCAACACCGCCTCCATTGCACCTGTGCAGCCTTCGGTCGCCTGTGGAAGAGAGTGTTATTAAGGAAGTAGCAGGAGGCCATTTAGGAAGTCATCATACAGTCAAGCAGAGTCAGGATGGCTGTGTGGAAGGGAAATCATGTTTGTCACAGTTGCAGGAGTTAATAAAAATATTTACTGAGCTTGCTGGATAAAGAGGCACCCGTAGATGCCTTGTATTTGTATTTCCAGAAGGAATTCGATAAGGTTCAACATAAAATGTTACTGTACAATATAAAAGCTAACAATATAAAAGTACAATATAAATGGCTGTAATATATATTAGCATGGAGAGAGGACTGGATAACTTACATGGTGTTGGGATAAATGGGTCATTTTCAGGTTGGCAAACTAACTAGTGTGGTGCCGCAGTGATCAGTGCTGGTATTGTCTTATGAAGAAAGGTTCAGCAGGTTGGGCCTCTTCTCATTGGAGTTTGGAAGAATGAGAGGTAATCATATTGAAACTTATAAAATTATGAGGGGGCTTGCCAGTGTAGTTACAGAGTGGATGTTTCTGATACTTGGCAGAATAGTTTCACAATAAGGGGTCGCCCATATGAAATGGAAAGAAGGATGAATTTGTTTTCTCAGATGGTCGTGAATGTTTGGAATTCACTACCCCAGCGAACTGCCGATGTTGGGTCATTTAATATATTTAAAGTGGAGATAGATTTTTGAATAGTAAGGCAGTCAGGGTTATGGGGAGCAGGCAGGGAAATGGAGTTGAAGGCAAGATCAGATCAGCTGTTATCATATTGAATGGCGGAGAAGGCTCGAGGCACCAAATGGCCTACTCCTGCTACTATTTCTTGTTTTCTTATGTATTTGTGTATTCTCCACTAGTACCGGAGGAGCACGGTCACCTCTAGTGTAAATGTAGCTATTACTAGCACTGGAGGGCTGCGCTATCCGCTGGGGTGGTTGTAGGTACCACTTGCACTAGCGAACACGGTCATCTCTAGTGTAAGTGTAGGTGGCCATCAGTAATAGAAGAGCATGGGAAAGTCCAGTGTATGTTCAGGTTACCAATAATATCGGAGTCGCAAGGCCACCTTTTTTAACTGTCGGAGTTACATTACTATTGAACATACACTGCCTTCTCTGGTATAAAGGCAGGAGTAATTCCATTCCCTCTAAAAGCACCGAGGTAACACAGGTGCCTCTAATGTAACTGTATGTACCAATAGTAACGGAGGGGCAAGGTCATCTCAGGGTAAGTGTAGTTAAAACTAGTAACTAAGGAGCATGGTCACTTGTAGTGTAAGTGTAAGTATAACTAAAACTGTAGAGATACGATCACATCCAGTGTACATATATGCAACACTATTACAGGAGGGATACAGTCAGCTCTAGTCTAAGTGTAGATACCACAAATACAGGAGGGGTACGGTCATCTCTCGTGTATGTTTAGTTACCAATAGTACAGGAGTGATACGGTCACCTCTAGTGTAAGTATAGGTACCACTAGTACAGGAGTGATCCAGTCACCTCTAGTTTAAGTGTAGGTACCACTGGTACTGTAGGATCGCGGTCACCTCTAGTATAATGTAGGTATCACTAGTACTGCAGGATCTCGGTCACCTGTAGTGTACGTGTAGGTACTACAAATCCCGGAGGGATATGGACACATCTAGTGCAACTGTAGTTACCACTAGTACAGGAGGGATACGGACACATCTAGTGTAAGTGTCGGTACAACTAGTACAGGAGGGTTACGGTCGCCTCTAGTATAAATGTAGGTACTACAAATACCGGAGGGATATGGACACATCTAGTGTAACTGTAGGTACCACTAGTACAGGAGGGATATGGACACATCTGGTGTAACTGTAGGTACTACTAGTACAGGAGGGCTATGGTCACCTCTAGTGTAAGTGTGGGTACCACAAGCACAGCAGGGATACGATGACCTCTAGTGTAAGTGTCGGTACCACAAGTACAGGAGGGACTCGATCACCTCTAATGCAAGTGTAGGTACCACTAGTACTGTAGGAGCTCGGTCACTTCTAATGTAAGTGTAGGTACCACTAGTACAGGAGGGATACAGTCACCTCTAGTGTATGTGTAGTTACTACAAGTACCGGAGGAGTTTGCTCACATTTCGTGTAAGTGTAGGTACCACTAATACTGGAGAGATACAGTCACTTTTAATGCTGCAGTACTGTTGTCATCACACGTATTACAGCACTTATTTCAGCACTTGATGTGAAGGAGTTCTTGCACCAGTAGTGAGGCAAGGGGAGGGTCTCAGCGATTTTTGCAAGGCAGGCTCTCCTCATAATGATTGGAATCGGATCAGCACCAGGGCTGGGACAGTTCATTTTTCGCTTGTAAACAATATTTTCATTGTGTTTTTTTTAATTGTCCTGGAGCAATGTTGAAATGTTTTTTTAAACAGACGTATCAGAGATAAAACAGCTAATTACATGAGTGCATTTATTACGTGACTGAAACTAATGTTAATTATGATTTAACTTAATTGACTCCCTAATGCATTGATGTGTAGATAAATACAGGTTCACTTTCCATTGCTTCAGTGAAGGCTTTCCACTGCTGCCGAATTTAGCCATTCTCACAGAAAATCGGGCGACCAATTATTGTTCTGAGTAAAAAGATTTACTACCCGATTCTCGCAGCCTTCGGTGTCCCCAGTGAGCCATTGTAACCTGTTTGTTGCTAATCGGTTTTTATTGTCTCGTTGATCTTGCAGCCAGTTGTATAAGTTAATGTGTTTCCAGGATGTCAGCGTCACACAGTCGGTAGTGACTGGAACAAAGTCATGAACTGCATGTCTGTGCTTACTGCATTTCTTAAAATTCGATATCAACGCATAGATTTTTAGCGGACTTCCAGACCTTTTATACCCCGTGCATCATCAGCGCTGCAGTGGCTCATTAAATGTTTGGGGATGTTACCCAGGAAATGGCTGCACTAATAATTCTGTTCTCACACTGCTTCATGTTGATAATCGCACTGAATGGAGAGGAATACTCTCAACAGTTCTCTCGGTGTCTATTTCAATCAAACACTGCAACAGTATTTCCCTCCTCTCTCTTTCTTACAGCGAACTTGGTGACAATTGTGATCTCTGCAAAGGAAAGTGCGGCCTTTCCAAGTGTATCTCGGTCTACATGGTAGGAATGGCAGCAGCGGATCGACTGGTCATGATCATCAATGTAACATTGTATCATATTTTCACTTATCACTTTCCATTTTGATTGCTGTCCCACACTTCTGTGTGTAGGCTAATTATATTCATGACAACTGTCACCTTTGAGTTGTCTGTTTGGTTAACCGTCTCCTTCACATTTGATCGCTATGTAGTTCTCTGTTAGCAGAAATTTAAATCAAGGTATTGGAATGTGCAATCTGCGGCTGCGGTTAGCACAACATTTTTTGTTTTGAGTTGTTTCAAGGATATTCCTCTTTTGTTTGTATATGAACCTCAGCAAATAATCAACAATGTGCTTTGCGTCTGCCAGTCAAGAGCGGCTTTTTTTCAGTCAACTTTAGATTCGTGAAATCTCTCTGGACAATCATTCTGAGATTAGGCAGAAAATGCGGTTAACAAGAATCAAGTCGAATGAAAAGCTTTTTGTAAATAAATCTCAATTTGAACTCAGTTACATTGTAGAATGTATCTTGTTCTGCTAATGGTAAAACCGGGTGTGTTCATTTATGAAAATTTCATCAATTTTGTAGCAAACGCAATGTTGGAAATTCGTTTTGGATGGTGTCATAAGATCATACGTCTGGTATCACAGTGTATAGGTTGTTTGGCTTCCTTTTACTTTAATTGTCCTGTTTAATTCATTAACTATCCATCGTATTTTAGTGGCCAATAGAACCCGCAGTGGACTGCGAGGTCACAGGCGTGAGAATCATAGCGAAATAGAGATGCAGAACCGAAGGAAATCCATCATTTTGCTGTTCATTATATCGGGCAGTTTCATACTGTTGTGGCTGACTGCTGCCGTGACAAACACCATTTATGACCGAGGCGACCACATAGCCCCTAGCTATATCGCCACGGAAACCGGAACTTTACTGAAGTTTTTGAGTTGCATTCACAACCCGTGCATTTATACAGCAACCAGGGGAAAGTCAGATCAGAGCTGAAGAATTCGTGAAATCTCTCTGGACAATCATTCTGAGATTAGTCAGAAAATGCGGTTGACAAGAATCAAGTCGAATGAAAAGCTTTTTGTAAATAAATCTCAATTTGAACTCCGTTACATTGTAGAATGTATCTTGTTCTGCTAATGTTAAAACTGGGTGTGTTCATTTGTGAAAATTCCATCCATTTTGTAGCAAACGCAATGAGGAAATTCGTCTCGGATGGTGTCATAAGATCATAAGAACATAAGAAATAAGAACAGAAGACCATACGGTGCCACGAGCCTGCTCCGTCATTCAGTAAGAATGAGGCTGATCTGATCATGGACTCAGCTCCAATTCCCCGCCCGCTCCCCATAATCTCTTATCCCCCTATCCTTTAAGAAACTGTCTATTTCTGTCTTACATTTATTCAATGTCCCAGCTTCCACAGTTCTCTGAGGCAGCGAATTCCACAGA
Organism: Pristiophorus japonicus; assembly: GCF_044704955.1. Classification (NCBI taxonomy): domain Eukaryota; kingdom Metazoa; phylum Chordata; class Chondrichthyes; family Pristiophoridae; genus Pristiophorus; species Pristiophorus japonicus. Next base: position 19,572,759 of record NC_091999.1, on the reverse strand, counting down.
TTTACAATCCTCTGAGAGAAGAAATTACTCCTCATCTTTGTTTTAAATAAGCGGTCCCTTATTCTAAAATCGTGCCCTCTAGTTCTAGTCTCACCCATCAATAGAAACATCTTCTCTGCATTCACGTTGTCAAGCCCCCTCTTAATCTTATACATTTCGATAAGATCACCTCACATTCTTCTGAACTCCTATGAGTAGAGGCCGAACCGATGCAAGCTTTCCTCATAAGACACGCCTCTCATCTCTGGAATCAACCTTGTAAACCTTCTGCGAACTGCCTCCAAAGTAAGTATATCCTTTTTTAAATATAAAAACCAAAACTGCATGCAGTATTCCGTGTGTGGCATCACCAATATCGTATATAGCTGTCGTAAAACTTGCCTGCTTTTATACTCCACCCCTTTGCAATAAAGGCCAAGATACCATTGGCCTTCCTGATCATTTGCTGTACCTGCATACTACCTTTTCTGTTTCATGCACACGTAAACCCAGATCCCGCTCTACTGCAGCACTTTGCAATCTTTCTCCATTCAAATAATAACTTTCTCTTTGATTTTTTCGGCATAAATGCATGACCTCACACTTTTCAACATTATAGTCCACCTGCCAAACTTTTGCCCACTCACTTAGCCTGTCTATGTCCTTTTACAGATTTTTTGTGTCCTCCTCACACATTGCTTTTACTCCCATCATTATCGTCAGCAAATTTGGCTATGTTACTCTCAGTCCCTTCTTCCAGGTCGTTAATATAGAACATCTACATCCCCTCCGCCCCCCCCCCCCCGCCCAATTATACGAGCACCTGGTATTCAAAATACTTCACTCATAGCAGTGAATACACTCCAAACTTAGTTAATTCTCTGTAAAGTGCTGGTGGACGTGAAAGGCGCTATATAATGCACGTATTTCCTTATTCATAACCAATCCTTATAAGAAGCGGGCTGATTTGCGCCATCGCCCGAGACAAATTTCAAGTCCCACTCTCTGCAATACTTTCCATTTTCATGCATATTGTGTGGAGTAAACATAATCTATCCCAGCAAAATCACAAAATCAGCACATTTCAAGTGCAGGGATGAAATGTAACAATGATGAGGTTTAGTAGAGGAGTCTGGTGAATGGGCAACAGTGGAATCCACGTTACAATACAGCTGCTGGGGTCGGGTGCGCCCATTTAAAATCATCATCAAAGCTGCGTTTGTTGCCAAAACAACCAAAGAACTTGCGATCGCCAATATTGGTAACATTCCTGGAAGTTTGGTGTGAATATTGCATGTGCGGGTCTCTCAATTGGACGCCATTCCTCGGGCTCTTGAAATGTGCTCTGTGTTAGAATGGAATAAACAGTTGGAACTTGACTCATCGATGTGACCCTTCACCTCCTCTATCCCGGTTACTTCCTTACAATACAGATTTTACACTGACTGGTGTTTCTAACTCAGCAAAACGATGGATTTTGTCTTTTTTGTGCGTTCAATAAAATAATCTTGAATAATTGTATTGCTGTCCTAAATTAATCAGTTTGCCAAACGAAATAGTAAAGGGACAACGTTTTGTCATAGATTTAATAAACTCTTAAAATTGTTGCAAGTTATCTGCAAAAACACAACCAGAAATCCAGATAAAATCAAACTGACATTCAGTATTCTGTATTAAATAATTGGAAACGGGGAAATGGGAGAGACTTTCAATGAATAATTTTATTGGTCTTCATGCTAGAAGACACTAAAAACATCCTAATAATAAATAATCAAGAGGTTATAGGAAGGGAGAATTAAAACAATCTCTATCACTGGAGAAAAAGGACTCGGTAACATAATGGGACTCATGGTGTACAATTCCCTGAACCTCATGGCCTGCATTCTGAGATCGTAAAATAAATAGCTGCTGAGATAATGGATGCATTGCTTGCAATCTACCAAAACCCCTGGATTCTGGAGAGGTCACACGGGACTTTAAAACCGCAAATAAATGGCACAATTTAAGAACGGAGGGAGAAAGAAAGCAGAACACTATAGACCAGTTAGGATAACATCTGTCATTGGGCAAAGACTGGAGTCCACTATTAAGGAAATAGAAGCAGGTCATTTGGAAAATCACAATATAGTGAAACAGAGCAAGCATGATTTTATAAAAGGGAAATCATGTTTGACAATTTGCTGGAGTTCTTTGAGGTTATAACGAGTAGGATGGATAAATGTGGTACCATTAGATGTAGTCCATTTGGATTTCAAGAAAGCATTCAACACGATACCATGCAAAAGGTTACTGCACAAGATAAGTGCTCGTGGGTAAGCGATAATTTATTAGCAAGGATAGACGTTTGGGTAACTAACAGAAAACAGAGACTCGGGATAAATGGTTAATTTTCAGATTGTCAAACTGAAACGAGAGAGGTGCCACAAGGATCAGTGTTGTGGCCTCCACTATTTACAAGCTATATTCGTGACTTGGATGAAGGGACCGAGTGTAACGTAGCCAAATTTGCTGATGATACAAAGGTATGTTGTGAAGAGGACGTGACAGGCTGAGTGGGCGAAAATTTAGCAGATGGATTATAATGTGGGAAACTGTTAGGTTATCCACATTGATAGGAATTGGGAAGGCAAGTGTAATGTTGAAATTTATTGCAATGGGGGATCATATGAACATAAGAACATAAGAAATAGGAGCAGAAGTAGGACATACGGCTCCTCGAGCCTGCTCTGCCATTTAGTTCACGTCCCCTGCTCGTTCTCCACAACCCAGCAAACAGTTCCTTTTCCAGTATATCTCTAATTCCCTTTTGAAAGTTATTACTTTTATAAGGTTGTCAGCAGTGGCTCTGTGGTAGCACTCTAGCCTCGGCATCAAATAACAGAGGGTTAAACACCGATTAAATATCTCATTGCTTGGAGGAGCAAGCTGGAGTGCCCTACTCCTGCTCCTCGTCCGTATGTTCTTGTGAACTTATTTCCTCCCTGCTTGAATATTAATTTCCTCTAACCAAGTTTTAATACAGATTTAAGATTTCCTCCCTACTTGTGTATTACATTCCTCTAGAAATGAATGCCAGGACTTGTTTTACATTTTTTGTCATTATCAGTGCTGTTGCTTCGATGATTTATGTATCCTTATTCCCATATCGCTAACCTGCACTTCCCCTTATAGTTTCTTACCTTCCATGTAGCAAGTGGTTTTCTTATTTATCCTAACAAAATGAACCATCTGATGTCTTTATCTATTTTGGTCCAGTGCTCAACGTGATTGAACATATCTCCCAATTTCAGTGGGTAGATTCGTACGCTGTTATCATTGTGTACATGGAGTTCTATTGAGTTACTGATATTGTCAATGGGGGTGAATATCTTCTGGGTGAATACAGTGGATGTGTTATACGTGGACTTTCAAAAGGATTTCGATAAGATGCCGCATCAAAGATTCATGACAAAAGTCAGGCCATGTGGAGTGAGGAACCAAGTGGCAGAAACGGCTGAAAGATGTCTAAACACAGGGGAAAGAACAGAAAAAAGCAAGAATTAACATACGTTTCTCAGACTAAGAGAAAGTTGTATGTGGTGTTCCATAGGGACCCGTGCTGAGACCACCGTTGTTTACGTCATACATCAATGATTTGCACTCAATAAATCGAGGCATACTCGACATCTGCAGATTATCACACTTATTATTGTGTACATGTAGTTCTGATGGATTACTGACACTCTCACTGTCGGTGAATTATCACACTGTTATCACTGTGTACATGAAGTTCTCTTCTCCTCTCAGGCAGTCTCTCGAATCTAGAATGATTTGCTTCCACGCAAAAAAATGATGAGTTCACAGGTGTTTCAATGAAGGCCCTAATATTGCAGGTGCTGAACAGCATATTGAAGGGTGGAAGATGCGTGTTCGTGGATTTTGTTAATATGTGGTGGCCGTTGCACGCCATCCACCACATAGGCTTGTCAGAGTTAAGTGTGGGTCCAGGGGCAAGGGTTAACCAAGAGGACTGGAGATCAAACTCTGCTGCACGGACCGAGTGGGCCCGCGCCTCTTCTATTTTAGTTCTAGTTTGCTATTGGCACTGTCAATGTGGGTGAATTAACACACTGTTGTCATTGTGTAATTTCCATTTGTATAATTGGTATTTTACTGAGGGTAAATTCTTACACTGTTGTGACGGTGGACTTGGAATTGTATTGTGTTACTGACACTATCACTGTGAGTGAATTAACGCACTGTTATCATTGTGTACATTTAATTCTATTGGGTTAACGTCACTGTCACTGTGGTTGAATTTTCACGCTGTTATCATTGTGTACACGTAGTTCTATTGGGTTAATGACACTGTCTCTGTGGTTGAATTATCACACTGTGTACATATACAGCAGGCACCTTAACAGGTGGGCGAAGTACCACCAGCTCTTCCTCCCCAAGATCCTGCAAATCCATTGGCAGGACACACGCACCAACGTCAGTATTCTCGCTCAGGCCAACATAACAAGCATCGAAGCACTGACCACTCTCGATCAACTCCAATGGACAGGCCACCTGGTCCGCATGCCCGACACGAGATTCCCAAAGCATGCACTCTATGCGGAGCTTCGACAAGGCAAGCGAGACCCAGGTGGGCAGAGGAACCGCTTCAAGGATACCCTCAAAGTCTCCTTGATAGAATGCAACATCCCCACAGATTGCTGGGAACTCCTGGATCACGACCGCCCTATGTGGAGAAAGAGCATCCAGCAGAGCGCTGAGCACCTCGAGTCCCATCGCCGAGAACAAGTAGAAACCAAATGTATTTACCGGAAGGAGCATGGGAAGGAGCAAATCTATATTTGCCAAAAACTCACACAGCAAGCGTTACTGCTCTCCAACTCTAACTCTCACTGTTTCAGCCTGGCACTTCTCTTCCACATTCGCTGCTGCTGCGAGTTCTACAGCGACCGCTGCTGTGACTGGGAGTGCCTTCTGGTCATGACACCTGGCAATGTCCCGGATTGTCCTCGTCTTCAAACTTTTCTAGACATGGACTGACGCCGCATAACTGGTTCCCACTCATCCTTCTCTTCAAGCACTGTCTGCCCCACCTCTAACAGAGACTGTATGTTCTGCAGTCACCCGCAAACTCACTTTTAGAGTGGAAACAAGTTATCCTCGAATACGAGGGACTGCCTATGATGATGATGAGGATGTCGTTCCATTGTGTTGTTGATATTGGCAGTGTCTGGCTCAGTTCTACAAATTGTTCATTAATTCCGATTATTCGCCAATGAAATTTAATGAATTCATTTATTGAAAATACATTATTAGGTGGTGAATTGTTGACATAAATATAAGCAGTGCAATATATGGCCGTTTTATGCATGAATCTATATTTGCCAAAAACTCACACAGCAAGCGTTACTGCTCTCCAACTCTAACTCTCACTGGTTCAGCCTGGCACTTCTCTTCCACATTCGCTGCTGCTGCGAGTTCTACAGCGACCGCTGCTGTGACTGGGAGTGCCTTCTGGTCATGACACCTGGCAATGTCCCGGATTGTCCTCGTCTTCAAACTTTTCGAGACATGGACTGACGCCGCATAACTGGTTACATCTCTGGTATCTGAGTTACAGAACTTATCGTTCAATATCCACTCTGGGACTAAGCCAATCATTTATCCTGACAGCGTAGTACAGAACAAGTATTGCATTGTTGGAGGGGCCTTTAACTTAATGAGTCCTCATCACCTGCCAGTTCCAATGGGTCAGATCGACACCGCCGATCCAAGGTGATCATCAGCAGCAGAGTTCGGTGTTTGCACCTCGCTGTTTGGGAATATATTTGTGCAAGTTGACTGCTGAATTTTCCAATAGTGAATAATTTTACAGTAATTAATTAGATTAGAGTGTTTACGGTCAGCAGCAGTACACAATCCATTTTAATGCATTCTTCCTATTTTCTTGTTACCTCTTCTGAATAACCTCTCAAATATCTTCTGTAAGCGCTACTGAGATGTTATTTTTGTTGTCAATCTGATGACCCCATTTTGGTTTCCAGGTTTCCCGATATGTTACTTTTCTCCGTTATCATTCTTTACATTATTTTACATTCCGAAGTCATTGGCTTGTCAAATGTTTTATCCGGAAGATTAATAAATTACGTAGTCAAAGTTTTAAATTTCACACAGAATCCTGCCAAATGGATGATTTTGCCTGGAGTCGGACCAGTAATATTACTGTTCTCGCTCAATCACACATATTCACTGGCTCTGTCCCTTTCTCACACATATTCACTCGCTTCCTCTCTGTCTCACACATTCTCTCTCTGTTACAGCTAACGTGGCAGTCATTGTGATCCTGCCTCGAGGAAGGTGTGGTCTCTCCAGATGTATCACTCGGTACCTGGTGGCCATGGCCGTAACGGATCTGCTGGTCATTTTCACCGCTGTGATATTAAACCGGATTGTAGGTATTTATTTCCCATTTAGTTACTTGTCCATCACTCCGATCTGTCGTTTCCATGTTGCCCTAATCTATGCAACCATAGACTGTTCACCTTTGATCGATTTGTGGCCATTTGTTGCCATAAGGAGAAAGCACAATATTGCACCGAGAAAACCGTGGCAGTGGTTATTAGCACGGTCTGTTCAATGAGCTGCTTAAAGAATACCTTCTTGTATTTTATATATGAACCTTTGTACACAGTTAACAACATACCCTGGTTCTGCAGCATAAGAAAAATTTTATACATCAACAGCTTGGGTAGCATATGACTGGATGTTCCACATTTTAACCCCATGTCTCCTATTCATTCTGATTTTACTGCTCAATGCATTGGCCATCAAGTACATTCTAGCGGCCAGTAGAGCCCGTAGGAGACTCCGTGCCAACAGCAATGGAGAGAATCCACACGATCCAGAGATGCAGAAGCGAAGAAATTCCATCGTTTTACTCTTCTGTATCTCGGGCAGTTTCATCATGTTAAATGTTTTATTACTTAGAACTTTCATCTCTGTCCAGATTGGGAGCGTTAGTTATTTCTCAGGTTCCACTGTCAATGAATCAAATATTATCCTGGAGGAATGTGGATATATGCTTCATCTTTTTAGTTCCTGCATCAACCCGTTTATTTATGCAGGGACCCAGAGTAAATTCAGAGAGGAGGTAAAGAATGGGATGAAATATCCACTGAGTCTCATTGTTAAATTATTTCAATTCTAAACAGAGTAAAGTATATAATGAATTGTGATCTCCTTTCCCGTGTCAGACGGGGCCTCCGCTCCCAGGTACACAGTCACTCGCTGTAAGGTCCATACCCAATGTGAATTTAAGGATATATGAGCAACAGCGCATTAGCGCACAATTCAGTGCTGTTACCCGTTCTCAGTAAGTTTCCATTTATTTTTTCGGCGTGGACTAAGGCCGTGGTTTATTTCTACATTAAAGTCGGAGACCGAGAGTGCGACCACGGACCTGTGATAGGAGATCAAGTTTAACATTTTAATCAAATGACCCAACATTCCCGCTGGAAATTGTTTCTTTCTTTAAGGTCGGGCATGCTCTTAACAGGGAGGCGGCTTTGTCTGCACACAATGTTGCTCTTTCTCTGGGCAATGGGAGCCTGCACTGCTCCCACACATTGTCACATTCACTGGGTAATGGGAGCACGCACTGTCCCCAAACATTGTTCACATTCACTGGGCAATGGGAGCCCGCACTGTCCCCAAACATTGTTCCCACTCAATGGGCAATTGGGAGGCCGCACTGTGCCCACACATTGTTCACACACACTGGGCAATGGGAGCCCGCACTGTCCCCAAACATTGTTCACATTCACTGGGCAATGGGAGCACGAACTATCCCCACACATTGTTCCCACTCACTGGGCAATGGGAGCCCGCACTGTCACCACACATTGTTCCTACTCACTGGGCAATAGGAGCCCGCACTGCCCCCACACATTGTTCCCACTCATTGGGCAATGACCGCACATTTTCCACACATTGTTCCCACTCATTGGGCAATGGGAGCCCGCTCTGTCCCCAAACATTGTTCCCCATTCACTGCGCAATGGGAGCACGCACTGTCATAGAAACATAGAACATAGTTGCAGGAGCAGGCCATTCCGCCCTCCGAGCACATACCGCCATTCAATATGGTCATGGCTGATCAGGCAACTTCAGTACTCCAACTCCCGACTTCTCTCCATACCCCCTGATCCCCTTATATGTGCGGGCGACATCTAACTCCCTCTTGAATATATCCAACGAACTGGAATCAGCAACTTTCTGTTCTAGAGAATTCCACAGGTTCTCCACTCTCTGTGTGAAAAAGTGTCTCCTCATCTCTGTTCCATATGGCTTACCCCTAATCCTTAGCCTTTGACCCCTGCTTCTAGAGTTGCCCAACATCGGGAACATTCTTGCTGCATCTAACCTGTCCAGTCCCGTCATAATGTTATGTTTCTATGAGATCCTCTCTCATTCTTCTAAATTCCTGTGTGTATAAGCCTAACCGATCCATTCTTTCTTCATATGTCAGTGCTGCCAACGCGGGAATTAGTCTGGTGAACCTTCGCTGCACTCCCTCAATAGCAAGCACGTCCTTCCTCAGATTGAGAGACCAAAACTGCACATAATACTCAAGGTGTGGTCTCACTAAGGCCGTGTACAGTTGCAGTAAGAACTCACTGCTCGTATACTGAAATCCTCTCATTATGAAGGTCAACACGCCATTTGCTTTCTTTGCAGCCCGCTGTAACTGCATGCCTATCTTCAGTGATTGCTGTGCCAAGACACCTCGGTCTTTTTCCACTTCCCCTTTTCCTAATCTGTCACCATTCAGATAATAATCTGCCTTCCTGTTTTTGCCACCAAAGTGGATAACCTCACATTTATTCACATTCTATTGCATCTGTCGTGCAGTTGCCCATTCACCTAACCTGTCCAAGTCACTCTGCAGCCTCTGAGCATCATTCTCACAGCTCACACTTCCACCCAGTTTGGTGTCATCTGCAAACTTGGAGATATTAGATTCAATTCCTTCGTCTAAATCATTAAGGTATATTTTAAATAGCTTGGGCCCCAGCACATTGCGACACCCCACTTGTCACTGCCTGCCATTCTGAAAATGAACCGTTTATTCCAGCTCTTTGCTTCCTGTCTGCCAGCCAGTCAATACATTACTCCCAATACCATGTGCCTTAATTTTGTACACTAATTTCTTCTGTGGGACCTTGTCAAAAGCCTTTTGATAGTCGAAATACACCACATCCACTGGTTCTCCCTTATCCACTCTACTAGTTACATCCTCAAAAAACGCTAGAAGATTTGTCAAGCATGATTTCCTTTTGTAAATCCATGCTGACTTGGTCCAATCCCATCACTACTTTCCAAATGCGCTGCTATTACATCTTTAGTAATTGATTCCAGCATTTTCCCCGCTATCAATGTCAGGCCAACTGTTATATAATTCCCTGTTTCCTCTCTCCCTCTTTTTTTTAAAAGTGCAGTTACACGAGCTACCCTCAAATCCATAGATAGTGATCCAGAGTCCATGGAATTGTGGAAAATAACTAAAAATGCATCTACTATTTCTAGCACCACCTCCTCAAGCACTCTGGGATGCAGACTATCAGGCCCTGGGGATTTATCGGCCTTCAGTCCCATAAGCTTCCCTGACACAATTTCCTGACAAATAAGGATTTCCTTCAGTTCCTCCTTCCCGCATGACCCTCGGTGCGTCGTACTTTCGAGAGGTTATAGTTGATTTCCTTAGTGACTGCAAGGGACCTACATTATCCTTCATTAATCATTTTCTCTTCACATACCTATAGAAGCTTATGCAGTCTGTTTTTTTGTTCGCTGCATGTTTACTCTAATAATCTATTTTCCCCTTGCTAATTGAACCCTTAATCCTCCGCTGCTGAATTCTACATTTTTCCCAGTCTCAGGTTTGCTGCTTTTTCTGTCCAATGTATCTGCCTCTTTCTTTGATTTCATACTATCCCTAATTTCCCTTGTTAGCCACGGTTGAGCTACATTTCCTGTTTTGTTTTTATGCCAGACAGGGATGTACAATAGTTGTAATTCATCCATATGATTTTTTCCTCACGCTTTGTTGCCACTAACTGGGCAATCACCGTAATCTCCCCACACATTGTTCCCAATCACTGGGCAATGTGAGCCCGCACTATAACTACACACTCTTCACACTCACTGGGCAATGGGAGGCCGCACTTCCTCCACACATTGTTCACAATCACTGGGCAATGGGAGCCCGCACTTTCACCACATATTGTTCCCACTCACAGGGCAATGTGAGCCCGCACTGCCCCCACACGGTATTCCCAATCACTCGGCAATGGGAGCCTGCACTCTCCCTACACATTGTCTACAATCACTGGGCAATGGGAACACGCACTATCCCCACACATTGTTCCCAATCACTGGGCAATGGGATCCCGCACTGCCCCCACACATTGTTCACAATCACTCGGCAATGGGAGCACGCACTATCCCCACACATTGTTCCCAATCACTGGGCAATGGGAGCACGCACGATGCCCACAAATTGTTTCCACTCATCTGGGCAATGGGAGCCCGTCCTGTCCCCAAACATAGTTCATACTCACTGGGCAATGACCGCACTGTCCCCACACGTTGTTCGCCACTCATTGAGCAATAGAAGCTCGCACTGTCCCCACACATTGTTCCACACTCACTGGACAATGGAGGCCCATAATTTCCACACACATTGTTCCCCACTCACTGTATGAAGGCAGACCGCCCAATCTCCACACGATCTTTTCTTTATCTGGGCAATGGGAGCCCGCACTTTCCCCTCACATTGTTCACACTCACTGGGCAATGGGAGCCTGCACTGTCCCCTCACATTGTTCACACTCACTGTGCAATGGGAGCCCGCACTGTCCCCACACATTGTTCCCCACTCACTGGGCAATAGGAGCCTGCACTGTCCGCTGACAATGTTCAAACTCACTGGGCAATTGGAGCCCGCACTATCCCCTCACATTGTTCCCCACTCACTGAGCAATGGTAGTTGGCACTGTCTCCACACATTGTTCCCCACTCAGTGGGTAATGACCATACTGTCCCTACACATTCACTTCGCTGCCCGTTCCCAATAAACCTTCACATACATATCGCTCAAAAATCTGTCTATCTCCGCCTTAAATATATTTAATGACTCAGCCTTCACAGCTCACGGGGGAAGAGAATTCCACAGATTTGCCACTCTCTGAGAGAAAAAATCCTCCTCATCTCAGCTTTAAATGAGCGAACCCTTATTCTGAAAACGATGCCCCCTCGTTCTAGAAACCCCCTTGAGTGGAAATACCCTAACTGCATTTAACTTGTCGAGCCACCTCTGTATCTTATACATTGCAATAAGAACATTTCTCATTCTTCTGAACTCCTACGAGTATAGGCCCAACCAACTCAAAATGTCGTCATGTCAATCCATTCTACTCAGGAATCAACCGAAAGAAACCTTCTCTTAACTGCTTCGAATGCAATTATATCCCTCCTCTATAAATAGAATAAAACTATGCAATACTCTCGGTGTACCTCAACAATACCTGTACAATGTAGCTGGACTTCTCTGCTTTTATACTCCATCCTATTTACAATAAATGCCAAGAATCCATTTGCCTTCTTGATTACTGAGTACCTGCATAATAACCTTTTGTGTATCAGGCATAAGGACGCCTGAGCCCTCTGAACTGCATCATTTTGTAATTATTCACCATTGAAATAATAATTTGCTCTTTATATTTTCTGCTAAAGCAGATAACCTCACACTTTCCCACCGTATATTCCATCTACCAAATATTTGCCCACTCACTTAGTCTGTCTATTTCCCTTTGCAGATGTATTGTGTCCTCCTCTCAACTTGCTTACCCACCCATCTTTGTATCATCAGCAAATGTTACTACATTACATACAATCCTTTTATCCAAATCATTAATATAGATGGTAAAAGTTATGTCCGCAGCAACGATCCATGTGACACCCCAACAGTTACTGTTTCCCAACCAGAAAATGACGCATTCATCGCGACTCTCCACTTTCTGTTGGTTAGCCAATCCTCTATCCATGCTAACACTGTGAACGTTTATCTTGTGCAGAACCTTTTATTTAGCTCATTATCGAATGCCTTCTGGAAATCCAAATGCACCACATCCACTGCTTCCCCCTTATCCACACTGCTCGTTACATTCTCAAAGAACTCCAGTTGTTGTCCAGTCAAAACAATTAATCTCTATCAATTAGTTTACAATAGACCCATACATGAGCTGAAATAATCCCAGTGGGGAAAAGCTTTAGGACTCATGGGACCAAAGTGACCTGTTTCTCATAACATGCTACGCATACAACATATCATGTCTCAAATTACTTCAATAGTGTGCACCAAAAGATTATTTTCAGAAATAAATCTATAATTTGCATTTAACTGAATAAATACTGACTGTTCCCACGGTATGTCTAGGGAGATTGACCACTCGCCCAGTTAAATAATATGTTCTCAAAATATTTTTGAATGTACCCCCTTCAAGCGCAGACCCTGCTTTTCTGGACAAGGTGATAAACATCGTTGCATCTATTAGTATTCCCAAAGTGGCCGTTTTGTTTCTTTTTGGCTCTCCAACTTCACTGCACCTGTTGATGATTGGTCTCCTTTGGAGGACCAGCAAGTGAGGGAACGAGATAATATTTTATATGGAGAGACTGTGGACACCGTCGCTTTCATGTGCCCACAATGATATCAGTCACTGTTGAACAAGTAGCAGATTAGGGATTAATTTATATTTTGCAGTCAGGGTTTAGGTTAGAACTTAGTGTTTCGGGTGGCACAGAGTTAATGTTACTGTTTGGACGTTTGCGGTTGGGGTTCGGGTGTTATGGTTAGGGTGCTGGAGTTAGGGTTAAGGTTAAGGAGTTTGTGTTACCGTTTAAGGGATTGCGGTTGGTGTTAGGGTGCTATGGTTAGGATGTTAGTGTTAGGAGTAGGATAAAGGGGTCAGGCTTAGTTTTGATGTTTAGCGTATGACGCAAACGTGTTAGGTTTAAGGGATTTGGTTATGGATGCCAAACTTTGAAGTTACACTCTGGAACGTATGGGTGGTTAGCCTCCTAGGATAATTTCAATTACAGGCTTGCGATGAATGAAAACAATATATTAATCTATTCATCAGAAACTCAATGGCACTTATACTTGCCGTGGATGCTCCACATTACAGAATAATCCTCCCAAAAATAGTGCAGCACAATAGACGTTCATTCCTGGAGATTGACTGTCCAGAGGTGATGAAGTGCTGACCGCTGGCTGCTCTTTGGAGGAGGGAGAGAGGAGGCGAGACCAGGACAGATAGGAGAGCACTTGGTGCAGTGGGGTAATAAAAACACCAGGCAGATTGTATAAACATGGGATGCGGCCATAGGCCCCAATAGCAGCCCACGGGACCAAGGATTCTTCAGCAGGACGGCAGCTCTGGATTTTTCCCTGTGGTGGCAACCCCGGGTAATCATGGTAAACGAATGCTCAGTTCAGGGTCAGATTGAACACCGAGGTTGCGAACTTGCTGGTTCAACCTCACATAGTTGCCAGAGAGGAAGTTAGTTTCCAGGTAATGGAGCTTTACTCTGTATCTAACCCCGTGCTGTACCTGCCCTGGGAGCGTTTGATGGGACAGTGTAGAGTGACCTTTAGTCTTTATCTAACCCGTGTTGTACCTGCGATGGGAGTGATTGATGGGGCACTGTAGAGTGAGCTTTAGTCTTTATCTAACCCGTGTTGTACCTGGCCTGGGAGTGTTTGATTGGGGCCGTGTAGAGGGAGCGTTACTCTGCATCTAACCAGTGCTGTACCTACACTGAGAACTGTGATAGGGTTAAGGCCTCCAGCTAATAAACAAAATAGACTCACAGAAGATGATACTGATATGGTAGCAGTATTGAACAGATACCACTGAAGTTTCCACTGAAGTTGCCAACAACTAGGAAATGGCACCAGTACAGCAGTTTAAGAGTGATACTACAATAGTTGAGACAGAAGAATAGGAAATACTAAATCCTCTATACAAGTTTAAGAATAACCAAGTCATGAATTGCAACTGTGGATATTCGAAAAGACTAGCAAATGGATGGCAGAAGCAACCGTGCCCATATATATATATATATATATATATATATATATATATATATATAAACAATATGGAAGGGAACAGTGGCAGAGGAATGACGAACTGCAAATATGATTACTATTATCAAAACAGAGTCACAGCAAGCCCATGGAACTATAGACCAATTAGCGTACCGTCAATGGTAGGAAAGATATAGGAACCTTTACTAAAAGATCAATAACACCATATGTAGAATCACAAAATATAATAACCATAATCAGCATGGATTGCTTAAAGGAATGTCTTGTTTAATAAACGTCACTGAATTCCTTGATGAAGTAACAATTCCTTCTCAACTCGGTTTTAAATTGGCTCCCACGTATTTTGAGGCTGTGACCCCGAGTTCTATTCTCCCCGGCCAGTGGAAAGAACCTCTCTGCCTCTATCTTGTCTATCCCTTTCATTATTTTAAATGTTTCTATCAGATCACCCTCATCCTTCTGAACTCCAACGAGTAAAGACCCAGTCTACTTAATCTATCATCATAAGCTAACCCCCTCATCTCCAGAATTAGCCTCGTGAATCGTCTCTGTACCCCCTCCAAAGCTAGTATATCCATCCGTAAGAAAGGTGACCAAAACTGCACGCAGTACTCCAGGTGCGGCCTCACCAATACCCTGTACAGTTGCAGCAGGACCTCCCTGCTTTTGTATTCCATCCCTCTCGCAATGAAGGCCAACATTACATTCGCCTTCCTGATTACCTGCTGCACCTGCAAACTAACTTTTTGGAATTCATGCACAAGGACCCCCAGGTCCCTCTGCACCGCAGCATGTTGCAATTTCTCCCCATTCAAATAATATTCCCTTTTACTGATTTTTTTTTCCAAGGTAGATGACCTCATATTTTCCGACGTTGTATTCCATCTACCAAACCTTAGCCCATTCGCTTAACCTATCTAAATATCTTTGCAGCCTCTCTGTGTCCTCTACACAACCCACTTTCTCACTAATCTTTGTGTCATCTGCAAATCTAGTTACACTACACTCTGTCCTCTCTTCCAGGTCATCTATGTATATTGTAAATTGTTGTGCTCCCAGCACCGATCCCTATGGCACATCACTAACCACCGATTTCCAACACGAAAAGGACCCATTACCCCGACTCTCTGCTTTCTGTTAGCCAGCCAATTCTCTATCCATGCTAATACATTTCCTCTGACTCCGCGTACCTTTATCTTCTGCAGTAACCTTTTGTGTGGCACCTTATCGAATGCCTTTTGGAAATCTAAATACAGCACATCCATCTGGACACCTCTGTCCACCATGCTCGTTATATCCCCAAAAAATTGCAGTAAATAAGTTAAACATGATTTTCCCTTCATGAATCCATGTTGCGTCTGCTTGATTGCACTATTCCTATCTAGATGTTCCGCTATTTCTTCCTTAATGATAGCTTAAAGCATTTTCCCCACTACAGATGTTAAACTAACCGGCATATAGTTACCTGCCTTTTGTCTGCCCCCGTTTTTAAACAGAGGCATTACATTAGCTGTTTCCAATCTGATGGTACCTTCCCAGAATCCAGAGCATTTTGGTAGATTATAACGAATGCATCTGCTGTAACTTCCGCCATCTCTTTTAATACCCTGGGATGCATTTCAGCAGGACCAGGGGACTTGTCGACCTTGAATACCATAAGCCTGTCCAGCACTACCCCCCTCGTGATAGTGATAATCTCAAGGTCCTCCCGTCCCACATTCCCGTGACCAGCAATTTTTGGCATGGTTTTTGTGCCTTCCACTGTGAACACCGAAGCAAAATAATTGTTTAATGTCTGAATCATTTCCACATTTCCCATTATTAAATCCCTCTTCTCATCTTCTAAGGGACCAACATTTACTTTCGTCAATCTTTTCCCTTTCATATATCGGTAGAAGATTTTACTATCTGTTTTTATGTTTTGCGCAAGTTTACTTTCGTAATGTATCTTTCCTTTCTTTATTGCTTTCTTAGTCATTCTTTGCTATCATTTAAAATGTTCCCAATCTTCTAGTTTCCCACTAACCTTGGCCACCTTATACGCATTGGATTTTAATTTGATACTCTCCTTTATTTCCTTAGTTATCCACGTCTGGTTATCCCTTCTCTTACCGCCCTTCTTTTTCACTGGAATACATTTTTGTTGAGCACTATGAAAGAGCTCCTTAAAAGTCCTCCACTGTTCCTCAATTTTGCCAGCGTTTAGTCTGTGTTTCCAGTCTACTTTAGCCAACTCTGCCCTCATCCCACTGTAGTCCCCTTTGTTTAAGCATTGTACGCTCGTTTGAGGCACTACTTCCTCACCCTCAATCTGTATTACAAATTCAACCATACTGTGATCAATCATTCTGAGAGGATCTTTTCCTCGGAGATCGTTTATTATTCCTGTCTCATTCGACAGGACCAGATCTAATATAGATTGCTCCCTTATAGGTTCTGCAACATACTCTTCTAAGAAACAATCCCGTATGCATTCTATGAATTCCTCCTCAAGGCTACCCCGTGTGATTTGATTTGACCAATCAATATGTAGGTTAAAATCCTCCATGATGACTGCCGTTCATTTTTCACATGCCTCCATTATTACCTTGATTATTGCCCACCCCACCGTGAAGTTATTATTTGGGGACTATAAACTGCGCCCACCAGTGACTTTTTCCCCTTACTATCTCTAATCTCCACCCACAATGATTCAACATTTTGTTCATTAGAGCCATTATCGTCTCTCACAACTGCCCTGGCATCATCCTTTATTAATCGAGCTACCCCATCTCCTTTCCCTTCTTGTCTATCTTTGCGCATTGTCAGACACCCCGGTATATTTAATTCCTAGTCTTGCCACCCTGCAACCACGTTTCTGTAATGGCAACCAAATCATACCCATTTGTAATGATTTGTGCCTTCAACTCATTTACTTTATTTCGAATGCTGCATGCGTTTAGGTAGAGTGTTTTCATACTAGTTTTTACACCATGATTTTTAGTTCTGTGAGGAGGATGCTGAGAGGCTGCAGGGTGACTTGGACAGGTTAAGGGAGTGGCTGGCAAATGCCTGGTAAATGCACTGTAATGTCGATAAATGTATGGTTATCCACTTCTGTGGCAAAAACATGAAGGCACAATATTATCTGAATGGCGGCAGATTAGGAAAAGGGGAGGTGCAACGAGACCTGGGTGTTATGGTGCATCAGTCATTGAAGGTTGGCATGCAGTTACAGCAGGCGGTTAAGAAAGCAAATGGTATGTTGGCCTTCATAGCGAGGGGATTTGAGTACAGGGGCAGGGAGGTGTTGCTACAGTTGTACAGGGCCTTGGTGAGGCCACACCTGGAGTATTGTGTACAGTTTTGGTCTCCTAACTTGAGTAAGGACAATCTTGCTATTGAGGGAGTGCAGCGAAGATTCACCAGACTGATTCCCAGGATGACAGGACTGACCATTGAGGAGAGACTGGATCGACTCGGCTTGTATTCATTGGAGTTCAGAAGGAGGAGGGGACTGGACAGGTTAGATGCAGGAACAACATTCCCTGTATTGGGGAAGTCCAGAACCAGTGGTCACAGTCTAAGTATAAGGGGTAAGCCATTTAGGACCGAGATGAGGAGAAACTTCTTCACTCAGAGAGTCGTTAACCTGTGGAAATCTCTACTGCAGAGAGTTGTTGATGCCAGTTCGTTAGATATATTCAAGAGAGAGTTAGATATGGCACTTAGGGCTAAGGTTATCAAGGGGTATGGAGAGAAATCAAGAAAGGGGTACTGAGGTGAATAATCAGCCATGATCTTGTTGAATTTTGGTGCAGGCTCGATGGGCCGAATGGCCTACTCCTGCACCTATTTTCTATTATTCTATGTAACCAACCTTTTGTGTTTCATGCACAATGACCGTCTGTACTGCCATACTTTTCAATGTTTCTCCATTTAAATAATAATTTGCTTTTCTATTGTTTTTCCAAATTGGTGATAGATTATTTTCAGAAGGACTTTACAGACAGGCTAATAATTGGATGTAACCAGCACAACAAAGTATCCGTTTGTTCTTATTCCAAAATCCCAAAATCTAAAAAGGGAAAGCTGAAGCTTCAGCTGGGAGTCCGAGTCCTTTTCTCAGTTCACGCTTATGAACTGCTCTCATTGTCTCTCTCAACGTTTTAAACATTCCAACTCCCATTCCGCATTGCTTTAGGCCATGCTTAAACTCCCATATTTCACCTTTTCACTGATCATCTCACCAGTTCTGAGATAGCCCATTCGTAAAGAAACTTTAATTGCCTCTGAGCAAGTTTTTCTCTTTCGTTTTATTTTTAATTGTTTCTGTATTAGTTTCCTTTCCACTGCTTCCTTCACCGAATAAATGAACAACACCTCAGACTATTCTTTCATCAGCCCATGGCCATGTTCTTTTTGTGTCTTCTTCTGTTCCAGGTTCGGTATTTCTTTCTGTTCCTGTATTTGTTTCTATTTCTGCAGCCACACTTTTTCCAGCACCTTTTCTAACTGCAGCCTGTCCACCTTAACTACTAAGCTGCGGACTTTATCTTCCGATTCCTGTATCACATCAAACATTTGCACCACAACACCGTGACGATCCAGGCCGGAATTAGCAGCTTACACAGCGTGGACGCTGGCTGCATCAAACTCATCTGAGAGCTTCGCTCATCATATCTTCAAACCCCTATTTCAGCCTGTGTCTCATAACTTCTCCACAAAGCGCCTACACACAGACAAAGCCCTTACATTAGGTATGTTCTCTGCCTGCTTTCATTTTTTGTTTCTGCTAAAACAGGAACATGTTTCGACTATTATCTTTTTGTCTTTGCAGACAAACATTCTATAGTGCATGCTCAATCCACCAGCTCCGGTTTAAATATTCCTTGGAAAACTGTAAGCTCACCCCTTACAATTAATCCAGTCATAAATTTACAAAGGGACAAACTTGGTCGAGAATCTGACGATTCCCCTGCAGTCAGAATCAGGGGAAGTCATAACGGGCAACAAAGAAATGGCAGACCAATTGAACAAGTACTTTGGTTCGGTATTCACTAAGGAGGACATAAACAAACTTCCGGAAATAAAAGAGGTCAGAGGGTCTAGCAAGAAGGAGGAACGGAGGGAAATCCTTATCAGTCGGGAAATTGTTTTAGGGAAATTGATGGGATTGAAGGCCGATAAATACCTAGGGCCTGATGGACTGCATCCCAGAGTACGGAAGGAGATGGCCTTGGAAATAGCAGATGCATTGGCAGTCATTTTCTAACATTCCATAGACACTGGATCAGTTCCTATCGAGTGGAGGGTAGCCAATGTAACCCCACTTTATAAAAAAGGAGTGAGAGAGAAAACAGAGAATTTCGATAAGATCACCTCACATTCTTCTGAACTCCAATGAGTAAAGGCCCACCCTACGCAAGCTTTCCTCATAAGACAAGCCTCTCATCTCCGGAATCAACCTTGTAAACCTTCTCCGAACTGCCTCCAAAGCAAGTATATCCTTTTTTAAATATGAAAACCAAAATTGCATGCAGTATTCCGTGTCTGGCATCGCCAATATTTTATATAGCCGTAGTAAGACTTTCCTGCTTTTATACTCCATCCTCTTCACAGTAAAGTCCAAGATACCATTGGCCTTCGCGATCACTTGCTGTACCTACATACAGCTTGTTATAATGGGTGAGAGCTCAGATGAACAGGATCCCAAGAAAGAATGCAAAAGGCAGGAGGCAACACAGCAGAGTAGCACTGGGGTAAGTGTAAACCACAAGGTGATATGAAGGGACAATATGTATGAATATAAAGGGACTGCAGGAGGGTTCAAAACTAAAAATCATGGCTTAAAAACTAGTATTAAAACACTCTACCTAAACGCACGCAGCATTCGAAATAAAGTAAATGAGTTGACGGCACAAATCATTACAAATTGGTATGATTTGGTTGCCATTACAGAAACGTGGTTGCAGGGTGGCCAAGACTGGGAAATAAACATACAGGGGTATCTGACAATTCGAAAAGATAGACAAGAAGGGAAAGGAGGTGGAGTAGCTCTGTTAATAAAGGAAGATATCAGGGCAGTTGTGAGAGACGATATTGGCTCTAATGAACAAAATGTTGAATCATTGTGGGTGGAGATTAGAGATAGTAAGGGGAATAAGTCACTGGTCGGCGTAGTTTATAGGCCCCCAAATAATAACTTCACGGTGGGGCGGGCAATAATCAAGGGAATAATGGAGGCATGTGAAAAAGGAACGGCCGTAATCATGAGGGATTTTAACCTACAAATCGATTGGTCAAATCAAATCGCATGGGGTAGCCTTGAGGAGGAATTCATAGAATGCATACAGGATTGTTTCTTAGAACAGTATGTTAGAGAACGTAAAAGGGTGCAAGCTATCTTAGATCTGGTCCTGTGTAATGAGACAGGAATAATAAACGATCTCCTAGTAAAATATCCTCTCGGAATGAGTGATCACAGTATGGTTGAATTTGTAATACAGATTGAGGGTGAGGAAGTAGTGTCTCAAACGAGCGTACTATGCTTAAACAAAGGGGACTACAGTGGGATGAGGGCAGAGTTGGCTAAAGTAGACTGGAAACACAGATTAAGCGGTGGCAAAATTGAGGAACAGTAGAGGACTTTTAAGGAGCTCTTTCATAGTGCTCAACAAAAATATATTCCATTGAAAAAGAAGGGAGGTAACCGAAGGGATACCAGCCATTGAGAAGCAAGGAAATAAAGGAGACTGTCATATTAAAAACCAATGTGTATAAGGTGGCCAAGGTTAGTGGGAAACTAAGAGATTATGAAAATTTTAAACGACAGCCATGAATTACTAAGAAAGCAATAAAGAAAGGAAAGATAGATTACGAAAGTAAACTTGTGCAAAACATAAACACAGATAGTAAAAGCTTTTACCGATATATAAAACGAAAAGAGTGACTAAAGTAAATGTTGGTCACTTAGAAGATGAGTCGGGGGATTTAATAATGGGAAATGTGGAAATGGCTGAGACCTTAAACAATTATTTTGCTTCGGTCTTCACAGTGGAAGACACAAAAATCATTCCATAAATTGCTGGTCACAGGAATGTGGGAAGTGAGGACCTCGAGACAATCACTATCACTAGTGGGGTAGTGCTGGACAGGCTAATGGGACAAGTCCCCTGTTCCTGATGAAATGCATCCCAGGGTATTAAAACAAATGGTGGAAGTTATAGCTGATGCATTTGTTATAATCTACCAAAATTCGCTGGACTCTGGAAGGTACCAGCGGATTGGGAAGCAGCTAATATAACGCCACTGTTTAAAAAAAGGGGGCAGACAAAAGGCAGGTAACTAGAGGCCAGTTATTTTAACATCTGTAGTGGGGAAAATGCCTGAAGCTATCTTTAAGGAAGAAATAACGG
This sequence comes from Pristiophorus japonicus, assembly GCF_044704955.1. Classification (NCBI taxonomy): domain Eukaryota; kingdom Metazoa; phylum Chordata; class Chondrichthyes; family Pristiophoridae; genus Pristiophorus; species Pristiophorus japonicus. The sequence continues at coordinate 19,551,216 of NC_091999.1, read as the reverse complement.
AACATCGAGATAGGAATAGTACAATCATGCAGATTCAACATGGATTCATGAAGGGTAAATCATGTTTAACTAATTTACTGGAATTCTTTGAGGAGAAAACGAGCATGGTGGATAAAGGTGTACCGATGGATGTGGTGTATTTAGATTTCCAAAAGGCTTTCGATAAGGTGCCACACAAAAGGTTACTGCAGAAGATAAAGGTACGTGGAGTCAGAGGAAATGTATTAGCATGGATAGAGAATTGGCTGGCTAACAGAAAGCAGAGAGTTGGGATAAATGGGTCCTTTTCGGGTTGAAAATCGGTGGTTAGTGGTGTGCCACAGGGATTGGTGCTGGGACCACAACTGTTTACAATATACATAGATGATCTGGAAGAGGGTACAGAGTGTAGTGTAACAACATTTGCAGATGACACAAAGATTGGTGGGAAAGCGGGTTGTGTAGAGGACACAGAGAGGCTGCAAAGAGATTTAGATAGGTGAAGCGAATGGGCTAAAGTTTGGCAGATGCAATACAATGTCGGAAAGTGTGAGATCATCCACCTTGGGAATAAAAAACAGTAAAAGGGAATATTATTTGAATGGAGAGAAATTGCAACATGCTGCGGTGCAGAGGGTCCTGTTGGCCTTCATTGCGAGAGGAATGGAGTACAAAAGCAGGGAGGTCCTGCTGCAACTTTATAGACTATTGCTGAGGCCGCACCTGGAGTACTGCGTGCAGTTTTGGTCACCTAACTTAAGGAAGGATATGCTAGCTTTGGAGGAGGTACAGAGACGATTCACTAGGCTGATTCCGGAGATGAGGGGATTACCTTATGATGATAGATTGAGTAGACTGGGTCTTTACTCGTTGGAGTTCAGAAGGATGACGGGTGATTTTATAGAAACATTTAATATAATGAAGGGGATAGACAAGATAGAGGCAGAGACGTTGTTTCCACTGGTCGTGGAGACTATAACTCGGGGGCACAGCCTCAAAATACGGGGGAGCCGATTTAAAACCGAGTTGAGAGGGAATTAATTCTCCCAGAGGGCTGTGAATATGTGGAATTCTCTGCTCAGGGAAGCAGTTGAGGCTTGCTCCTTGAATGTATTCAAATCACAGATAGATAGATTTTTAATCAATAAGGGTATTCAGGGTTACGGGGAGAGGGTGGGTAAGTGGAGCTGAGTCCTCGGCCAGATCAACCATGATCTTGTTAAATGGCAGAGCAGGCTCGAGGGGCTAGATGGCCGACTCCTTTTCCTAATTCTTATGTTCTTATGCTTATACTATCCTTTTGTGTTTGACGCACACGCACTCCTAGATCCCGCTGTACTGCAGCACTTTGCAATTTTATCCATTTAAATAATAACTTAATCTTTGATTTTTTTCTGTCAACGTGCATGACCTCACACTTTCCAACATTATAGTCCATCTGCCAAATTTTTGCCACTCACTTAGCATGTCTATGTCTTTTTGCAGATTTTTTGTATCCTTCTCACACATTGCTTTTCCTCCCGTCATTGTATCGTCAGCAAACTTGGCTACGTTATACTCAGTCCCTTCTTCCAAGTCCTTAATATAGAACATCGCCCCCCGTGTGATCGGAGCACCTGGTATTCAGAATAGTTGACTCATAACAGTGACTACACTCCAAACTTACTTAATTGGCTGTAAAGTGCTGGTGGACATGAAAGGCGCTATATAAATCTATTTCGTTATTTATAATCAATCCTTATAACAAGCGGCATTCGTTGCCAAAACAACCAAAGAACTTGCGATCACCAATATTGGTAACATTCCTGGAAGTTTGCTGTGACTATTGTATGTGTTGGTTTCTCTATCGGACACTATTCCTCGGGCTCTTAAAATGTGCTATATGTTAGAATGGAATCAGCAGTCGGAACGTGGCTCACCGATGTGACTCTTCACCTCTTCTCTCCCGGTTACATCCTTAAAATACAGATTGTACACTGACTGGTGTTTCGAACTCAGCAAAACGATGGATTCTATCTATTTTGTGCTTTCAGTAAAAGAATCTTTAATAATTTTATTGCTGTCCTAAATTAATCAGTTTGCCAAACGAAATAATAAAGGGACATCAAAATTATCATTTGTCATAGATTTAATAAACTCTTCAAATTGTTGCAAGTTATCTGTTAAAAACACAATTAGAAATCCAGATAAAATCAAAGTCACATTAAGTATTCTGTGATAAATAATTGGAAACCGAAAATTGGGAGAGATTTTCAATAAATATTGTTATCGGTCTTCACGCTCGAAGACACTAAAAGCATCCTAATAATAAATAATCAATGGGCTATAGGGAGGGAGAATTAAAACAATCTCTATCATTGGAGAAAAGGGACTCGGTAACATAATAGGACTCATGGTGTACAATTCCCTGAACCTGACGACCTGCATTCTGAGATCTTAACATAAATAGCTGTAGAGATAGTGGATGCATTGCTTGCAATCTACAAAAACCCCTGGATTCTGGAGAGGTACCACGGGATTGTAAAACCACAAATAAAGCGGCACTATTCAAGAAAGGAGGGATAAAGAAAGCAGAAACTATAGACCAGTTAGCCTAACATCTTTCATTGGGCAAATACTGGAGACCAATATTAAGGAAATAGAAGCAGGCCATTTAGAAAATCACAATATAGTCAAGCAGAGTCAGCATGATTTTATGAAAGATAAATCATGTTTGACAATTTGCTGGAGTTCTTTGAGGATATCACGAGTGGGGTGGCTAAATGCGGTACCATTAGATTTCGTGTATTTGGATTTTAGGAAGGCATTCGACAAGATACCATGCAAAATGTTACTGCACAAGACAAGTGCTCACGGATTTGGGATAATATATTAGCAAGGGTATAGGTTTGGCTAACTAATAGAAAACAGAGAATCGGGATAAATGGTTCATTTTCAGGTAGTCAAACTGAACCGAGTGGGGTGCCACAAGGATCAGTGTTGTGTCCTCAACTATTTCCAAGCTATATTAATGACTTGGATGAAGGGACCGAGTGTAATGTAGCCACATTTGCTGATGATACTAAAGTATGTTGTGAGGAGGACGCGACAGCCTGAGAGGGCAAAAATTAAGCAGATGAATTATAATGTCGGAAAATGTGAGGTTATCCACATTGATAGGAATTAGGAAGGCAAGTGCAATGTTGGATTGTTTTGCAATGCAGGATAATAAGAACATAAGAACACAAGAAACAGGAGCAGGAGTAGCCCACTCGGCCCCTCGAGCCTGCTCCATCATTCAATAAGATCATGGCTGATCATTCCCTGAGTACCCCTTTCCTGCTTTCTCTCCATACCCCTTGATCCCCTTAGCCGTAAGGGCCATTTCTAACTCCCTCTTGAATATATCCAATGAATTGGCATCAACAACTCTCTGCTGCAGGGAATTCCAGAGGTTAATAACTCTCTGAGTGAAACAGTTTCTCCTCATCTCAGTCCTAAATGGCCTATCCCTTATCCTAAGACTTTGTCTCCCTGTTCTGGACATCCCCAACATCGGGAACATTGTACCCGCATCTAACCTGTCCCGTCCCATCAGAATGTTATACATTTCTACGTGATCTCCTCTCATCCTTTTAAACTCGAATTTATAAAGGCCCAGTTGATCCAATCTCTCCTCATATATCAGTCCATCCATCCCTGGAATCAGTCTGTGATCCTTCGCTGCACTCCCTCAATAGCAAGAACGTCCTTCCTCAGATTCGGAGACCAAAACTGAACACAATATTACAGGTGAGGCCTCACCATGGCCCTGTACAACTGCAGTAAGACCTCTCTGCTCCTACACTCAAATTCCCTAGCTATGACATATCATTTGTCTTCTTCACCGCCTGTTGTACCTGTATGCCAACTTTCAATGACTGATGAACCATGATAACCAGGTCTCGTTGCACCTCTCCTTTTCCTAAATTTGTGTCCTCTGGTTCTGGACGCTTCTAACATTGGAAACAGTTTCCTGCAATTTAGTCTGTGCAGATGCCTCAGAGAGTGGTGAGTACTCGCCAGAACGGGGAGCGATTACATTGAAGGGAGGCTAGCTAATCATATGGGGATTGAAGGGACTAGAGGGTTATGCTGATAGATGTAAACAAGAAATGGTGGGAGGAAGCTCGAGTGGAGCATGAACGCCAGTATGTACTGTGGAGCCGAATGACCCTTTTTTATGCTGTTTATTCGACGTAATTCTACATAATATCTATGTAATATTCCCTTTGGTTCTTTAGCCATTCATGTTGAATCTCTGAACACTGGTTAATGATTTGTATTCCACTGGAAACGGTAGAACATATTATAAGCTATCAAAATACTTCACTATCTTGACCACCTGTATCGCATCTTCCATTAAACTTCTATGACCTTGCTGACTTACTATAAATCTGTTTATATGCCATTGCAGCCTTTTTATTTCCTCCTTACTGTTACTTTCCTACCTAACCTCGTATTGTCAGCAAACTTAGATAACTTAAACACGGTACCCAAATCTAAGTCATCATTTTGTTACTTGTCGAAGCTGTTATTTGTTTGCTAGTTTATTCTCATGTTGTATTTTCGCTCACTTTAACAATTGCCTGGTCATCTTTTGCTGAATTCGAAAATCCTCCCAATCGCTTTGTTGGGAACATTCTAAGCCTGTTCGGTTAATCTAATATTATATTTAACTTTCCCTGTGAGCCACGGTTGGGCCATTTTTCCTGTGGGGTTTTTATTCCTTAAGGAAGTGTATCTTAGCTGACGGCTCTGTAAGATGAGCTGAAGGTGAATTTATAACAGTAATGTTGGTAATTTCTTCCTTAATTCGACCTGATCTCTTGGTCCTCATGTGGTTTGCTCTAAGAAACTCCTCTGGGTGAACGTCACTAACTTCATGCAAGTTATTTGTCTGGAATTATCAATCATGCTTAAAATCAACTCTGGCGCCTGTACTAGATGTTGCTCATCAGCAGGTGGTGACAATGAACTTATTTAATCATGAATCATGATTAATGCTGATATGTCCAAAATTTCTTAACATTTCAGTAACTGCCTGCACTGTCAGAACAAGTAAAATATGTTTTATCAATTTTAATATCATTCAGATTACTGCTCAGGCAGTCCAATTTGAAGAGAGCATTTATCCTCAGCAATAATCTGAAGGAGAAATAAAGATTGAATATATTTCAATCCACACATTAGGAAAGATGTCAACTCTTTGGAGAGGGTGCAAAGGAGATTGACACGAGGGAGAAGGAATTTCCATTATGTTCATTTTCTTATACTAGAGAAGGTTATGTGGAGAATTAATAGAGGTGTTAAAATTGTGAAGAGGTTGGATAGCATTGATAACATGATATGGATTCTACCGGCAGGCGTGTCGGTCACCACAGGACAGAGATTTAATATAATTGACAAACTAAGTCCAGAGGGAAAATAAAGGATATTTTTTTACATGGCGAGTTGCAATAATCTGGAATGTATTTCTGAAAGGGTGGTAGAACCATCTCAATAAAAACTTTCAAAGAGGGACATGGATATATATTGGAAATCGAAAGATGGTGAAGTGAAATATAAACAGAGACAGCGTCTAATGTAATGCAAAGAGAGACAGGATCTAGTGCAATAATAACTGAGAGGTATCTGCTCTAATATAAACAGAGACCGGCCCTACTGTAATAAAAACAGAAATCGTCTACTGTAATATAAATAGAGGCAGGGTCAAGTGTAATACAAATAGGGACAAGATCTAGTTTAATATAAACAGGGATAGGGCCTGGTTTAATTTAAACAGAGAGAGGGTCTAGTGCGGTAATAATTGAGACGGTATAACTGGCACTTGAAAATTTGAAAATAAGCCTAAGGGTGAAAACAAATTTATCATTGACACAAGCAGCCTTAACATTAAATACCACTCCACAAGCGGTGGGACTCCTGCAGCTGACGCTGTTGTCGCGTGGCGATGCAGCAGGGGTCAGAACCGAATTTGGATCCGGGGCGCTACTGGGTCGTTATGCAGCTGGATAACGTCACGATGTTCGGGAGCAGTAGATCGTGGCACTAGAGGTTGCCAAGGATGGAAAACTCAATGACAATTTTGTGGGCATCAATCCTCTCGCCACTACTGTTCATCAAGCTGAAAGCGTCCCATTACTATTCTCCCTTCCCCCCACCCAGAGGTGCTATTGGGAGGAGAAACTGAGGCCAATTTCTCCCCCGTTATCTTTCATTAGTACCTGTAGCATTTATACTGCATTAGATCCTGTCTCTGTTTCAATTATATTAGACACTGTCTCAGTTATGACTGCATTAGAATTTATACTTAGTGCAACAGACCCTATCTCTGTTTATATTACACTAGACCCTGTATCCATTTACATTACACTCACACCTGTCTCAGCTTTACTGCAATAGAACCTGTCTCAATTTATATTACACTCAAAGCTGTCTCTTTCAATATGACGTTAGCTCCTGCCCCAGTTCTTATTGCGTTAGATCATGAATCTGTTTATATTACACTAGACCCTCTCTGTTTATATTACACTAGATCATGTAAATATTTTACATCACACCAGACCCTGACTGTATTTATTTTACACTACTCCCTGTCTCCGTTTTACTGCACTAGGCAGTGTTTCTGTTTACATGACATTATACATTATCACACTTCTTACTGCACTAGACATGGTCTGTATCTTTATTACACTAGCCCCCTTCTCACTTATTACTGCATTCGGCAATGTATCTGTTTATATTAAACTAGAACATGTATCTGCATATATTGAACCACACCTTGTCTTTTTTTATTTTACACGAGGCCCTGTCTCTGTTTATATTACACTAGACCATCTTTCACATATTACTGCACTGGGCAATTCCCCAGAAATTGCGGCCTTGCCTGTCTGTACGAAGTTTCTACAGACCTGGGAAGACATCGTAAATGTCAGTTTTCAGTACACAATATGCAAGTGCTGAAAAATGGCTTTTCCGATCTGTCAAGCTGGAGCTTGAGAGATGGTCCTCACATCGGGAGCGAGTACAAGATTGTGGGATTCATCCATATCTTGCCCAGCAAATGTCCACAAAAGTCTTGCACGTGAAACAGCAGGCACACAGCCTACTTTTCAGGCGCAAGTGCTTAAAATATACACAACGATAATAAAATAAAATGAAATAAACACTTTGTATTGTTCGAATTTCTGCCCACTGAGGTAAGTTTATTTTTAACCCTAATTGCAAAACTTTAAAAAAATCGGAAAATTAATATTAGTTATGTGAGGTCTGTTTTTTTTTGTGTGTTTGTTTTTTTCGCAATGAGAACTCGTAGCTACGGAGTTCTCATTGCTATTAATGGGAAAGCTGTGGAATAAAGTACCTGATTGGCTGAGTAGTCATATGTGACTGCATCTTCTGTGTGGGAACCGTCCGGATGGGAGCCTGCTGCAGAGCACGGGAAGAAAAGGCCTCCCTAACGGAATTGCAGGCTCCCCCAGGACCACCAGGTAATTTCATAGAAATGTTTCTGGGCTAAGGCAATTACCTGCGGTAAGCCTCCGACCGCAATTTGTGGGCCACTGTCTGCGTTCATATTTAACAAGAACCAACTCTGTTATTACTGCACTAGACCCTGTCTCTGTTTATACTGCACTAGACCGTTTCCATGCTTGGATTGCACGAGGTGCCGTTTATGTTTATATTACACTCGACACTGTCTCTCTATATATTCCATTCGACCCCGTCTCTATATTACACTAGATCATGTAACTTTTTATATTACACTAGACCCTGTTTTAGTTTATATCACAATAGATCCTTTCTCTGTTTATATTACACTAGGCCGTGTCTCTGTTCATATTACGCTAGACCGGTTCTGAGTTTATATTGCGTGAAAGTTTGTCTCAGTTGTTAATACACTCGAACCTGTATATTTCACTAAGCCCTGTCTCCATTTAACTTAAACTAGGCCCTGCCACAGTTATTACTGCGCTATATCCTGTCTCTCTTTACAATACACGAGACTCTTCCTCAGATATTATTGCACTACATTCTGTCGCTGTTTACGTTACACTAAGCACTGTCGCAGTTATTACATCACTAGGCACTCTGTTATGTTACATTAACACTGTATGAGGTAGAAAAGGCCAAAAGATAGCGAAAAAACAACAAGGCTACAGGAGCGGAAGGAATCCTTGCTGAGGCACTGAAGTATGGCGGCGAGGCATTACTGGCGCGAATATACAACCTCATCTCTCTGCTCTGGAGGGAGCAGAACATGCCAGGAGATCTTACAGATGCAGTGCTCATTACCATCTTTAAAAACGGGGACATGTGCGATTGCGGCAACGACAGAGTAATCTCCCTGCTATCAACCACTAGGAAAGTAATTGCACGACTCCTCGTCAATCATCTCCCCGAGGCCGAGGCGCTCATCCCAGAGTCGCAGGGCACATTTCGTCCCCACCGGGGCACAAGGACATGATTTTTACAGTGCGACAGCTGCAGGAAAAATGCAGGGAACAACGCCAGCCCTTATACATGGCCTTCTTCAACCTTACAAAGGACTTTGACGCTGTCAACCGCGAGGGTCTATGGATCATTCTCCTCCATTTCAGATGCCCCCAAAAGTAAATCACCATACTCCGCCTGCTCCATGACGACAGGCAAGACGTGATAGTTACCACCGGATCCATCACAGACCCAATTCATGTACGGACCGGGGTCAAGCAGGGCTGCATCATGACCCCAACCCTCTTCCCAATCTTCCTCGCTGCCATGCTCCACCTCACAGTTGATAAGCTCCCCGCTGGAGTGGAGCTACACCACACAACCAGTGGGAAGCTGTTCAACCTTCGCCGTCTCCAGGCCAGGTCCAAGACCACTCCAACCTCTGTCGTCGAGCTGCAGTTCGCGGACGACGCCTGCGTCTGTGCACACACAAAGGCTGAACTCCAGGACCTAGTCGGCGTACTTACCGAGGCATAGGGGCCTTACGCTAAACATTAGTAAGACAAAGGTGCTACACCAGCCTGTCCTCGCCGCACAGCACTGCCCTCCATGCATCAAGATCCACGGCGTGGCCCTGGACAATGTGGCCCACTTCCCCTATCTAGGGAGCCTCCTGTCAACAAGAGCAGGCATTGTTGATGAGATCCAGCCCTGCCTCCAGCGCGCCAGTGCAACCTTCGGCCGCCTGAGGAAAAGGGTGTTTGAAGATCAGTCCTCCAGAATTGTCACCAAGCTCATGGTCTACAGGGCCGTAGTAATGCCTGCCCTTCTGTATGGCTCAGAGACTTAGACCATGTACAGTAGACACCACAAGTTGCTGGAGAAATACCACCAGCAATGTCTCCGCAAGATCCTGCAAATCCTTTGGGAGGACAGACGCAGAAACATTAGCGTCCTCATCCAGGCCATCATCCCCAGCATTGAAGCATTGACCACACTTGATCAACTCCGCTGGGCAGACCACATGTTTCGCATGCCAGACTCGAGACTCCCAAAGCAAGCACTCTATTCAGAACTCGTCCACGGCAAACAAGCCAAAGGCGGGCAGAGGAAACGTTACAAGGTCTCCCACAAAGCTTCCCTGATAAAGTGCGACATCCCCACTGACACCTGGGAGTCCTTGGCCATAGACCGCCCTAAGTAGAGGAAGTGCATTTGGAGGTGCTGAGATCCTCGAGTATTGTCACCGAGAGCATGCAGAAATCAAGTGCAGGCAACGGATGGAGCTTGGGCAAACCAGGCCCCCTGTCTACACTTTCCCTCAATGACGATCTGTCCCACCTGTGACAGGAACTGTGGTTCACGCATTGTACTGTGCAGCCACCTAAGAACTCATGCTAAGAGTGGAAGCAAGTCTTCCTCGATCCGGAGGGACTGCCTATGATGTACCCTTTCAATTATTGTATTCCATTGTATCCTGTCTGTGCTAATATTACACTAGACCTTGGCACAGTTATTACTGCACCAAACCCTATCTCTGTTTATATTATACCAGAGCCTGTCTCCCTTTATATTCTCTGGATCCTGTCGCCGTTATTACTACACTGGACTCTGTCTACCGTTTTTATTACATTAGGTATTTTATCTTTCAAATAATGCACTTGTGTTAGTTATTATAGCACTAGACAATGTTATATTACATTGGACCCTCGATCTGCTTACATTAAACTAGGCTCTGTCTCAGTTATTACTGGACTAGTAACGATTTCTATTGGTTAGATGTACATATGGACGTATGGACGGATGGTTGCACGGACTGACGGACGGATGGAACGACGGACGGACGGATGGACGGAAGGATAGATGGATGGATGCATGGACGGACGGATTGACGGAAGGATAGATGGATGGATGGACGGACGGATGGATGGACGGAAGGATTGTTGTGTAGATGGATGGATGGATGTAAATATTTATCTGCCTGAGAGGATGAAATCATTTTGTTTGAAAGCAAACCATTCGTTTATTTAATAAATTTCAGCATCTGCAGGCAATCAATTACTAAATGACCTGGTATTATTTCTGTAAAATGTGTGTTGACAGGATGGGCTGAATCCTGCAACAATATCCCAGAGATGGACTGGGATTGAAGGACAGGTCTAAACATGAAAAAACACACTGCACTTTGCACTACTTATTACTAATTTTCAGTTGTTTTACACCATGCCAATTGCTCGCAGTTTTTTAAAGTTAAGGTTTTTTTCTGGCAATATTTTGCAGTTTGCATTTGTTACGTTAGACAGAGCCTGGATTGGCTGGCAGGGAATCGTATTATCTAACAAGTACACTAATGTCCAGCTGGTTAAGAAAAGTTACTGAAAATGCCCACACCTTGTATTTGCTATAATTATATATAACATGTGTGTGTATTTGTGTGTGTGTGTTTGTGTGTGTGTATATGAAACACGTCATTCTTAATGTTTCGTACTGCATTTCACAGAGATAAATGATTATTTTCACCAATTATTTCTCAACATTTTTTTCCTTTCATTCAAAATGGAATTTGTATACCGTTCAATGCCCTTAACATTTATTGATAATCCATTGTCTTATGCTCTTGTATAGAAAGTGATGTCACACTGACCATTCCTTTACCAAGTTGGCCATATCTGTCCGCAGTATTCAGTGGGAAAGGGAATTAAATCACAATCATGATAATGAGCAGCCACCCAAAAGTCTCTGTGCTTTATTGTCCAGGGATCACACACCATCACACAGAAGCTCATGATATTTACCTCCAGTGTGGATCATTGCTGTAAGTGATGATAATGATGAAACTGTACCTATACGTGATGTGAGGTTAATAAATGTATAATTCTCTGACTTATTGTACCTCCGTTTGGAAAGCAATGAAAGATTGGAACTCTCTAGAGAACTTTGCACTATTTCTATTTCCACAATCTCCGGTTTCTTGACCAAAATCCACACTTTTCCTCTCCAACCTCTTCCAATATTTTGGAGCACATATTGGCAGGGTCTTTGGATAACATCATATTCAGAACTTTTACACATTAAACGTCGTGATGCGCCTTTTACTTCAGCATAAAGGGAATGAGCAAATTATTTATCACATTATCCTGTTTATCGAATTTATTTTCATTAAAGCTATGTAATTGGACGTCCGGGTGGTATGTGTATATAAAATAGGTGGATATCATGTTCTACGCAAGTATCTGACATGCCCAATATTCAAGCAAAATATCACGGATGCTGGAATACGAAATAAAAACAGAAAATGCTGGAACAACTCAACAGGTCAGGCAGCATCTCCTGAGAAAGAAACAGAGTTAACGCTTCAGGTGTCGCTGATCCTTCATCAGAACTGGGATGCTGTGAGCTAGTATATGTCCAAAAAATGCTAGGAGAGGGTGCAGAGGAAACATTGAAGGTTATAGTCAAGAAACAGGAGATTGTGGAGCCAGTTCTGAAACTGGCCCAACAAACATTCACAAGCCAGGTACAGCACGGAATAGATAAAGAGTAATGCTCCCTCCCCACTGTCCCATCAAGCACTCGCAGGCTAGGTACAGCACGGAATACATAAAGAGTACGATCCCTCTACACTGTCACATCAAACACTCCCAGGAACGTACAGCACGGGTAAGATAGAGAGTAAAGCTCCCTCTACACTGTCCCATCAAACACTCCCAGGTTAGGTACAGCACGGGGTTAGATACTAAGTAAAGATCCTTATCCACTGTTCCATCAAACACTCCTAACACATGTACAGCACGGGTTAGATACAGAGTAAATGTCTTCCCATAATTTATCATCCAACACTGCCAAGGCAGCTGCAGCATATATTTTATAAAGAATAGTGCTCCCTCTTCACTGTCACGTCAAACACTCTCAGATCATTGAATTCACAGGACACATTTTATAGTAAAACTCCCTCTCCGCACTCCCACCAATTTTGTTCGAGGTCTAGAAATGATGCAGAGGGAAAACATTTGTTAGGCATTGACTTTATTTTGTGAGATAAAGGTAATGACACATTCTTTAGAGGCAAGACAGAACTTGGGAATAGGAGAGAGAGGCAGAGAGGGAGGGGATACAGGGACTCGCCACAAACACATTTGAGCTGTCACTATATATGGTGAACAGCATCTTTCTCCATTCTGAACATAGTACCCTTTTCTCCGACAACTGAGAGAAATATCCCCAAAATCAATTGTTGCGAAAAACGTTGAAACATTTGCACTTATCTCTGTTTATTTCTATTCTGTGTTGGTGGGGAGACACTTATTGTGTTTCTGTCGCTCAAGATTCCAATCTGGGACTTCTACTTCTGTGTTTATTTACATAACTGTCTCATTGTTTTCCATGAAGTGTTCATCGCAGCAAAATCAGATCAACAGGGTCACGAACTGATTAGTTTCAACTCACAACAAAGGTTTATTTAATAATATTGAAAGCTGGTACAAAAATATAGAAATATCTCGATCAGTGATATCGGTTTCTGTTTTCTTCAAAGAGAATTGAAATTATTTATATCAAAGTGAAAATATTAAAATTCAATTTTCAGTTCTGTAAATTCTGCTGCCAAGATCAATGGAACTTCTCTCACCAGACTAATATTTCACTGGATTTAGTGGAAGATTCAAGCCATTTGAAATCAACAAGTTAAAACAATGCCCAGAGTAGTGTCATATCGCAACTTGTATTTACAATTATTGGCATTTAGACTAACCTCTATTTTTACAGCACCTTTCACGACCTCGGCATGTCCCAAAGCGTTTCACAGCCAATGGAGTACGTTTGAAATACTGTCTCTACTTTTAATGTAGGATGCATGGCACACAAATGGTGAACAGCAACATCCCACAAACAGCAATGTTATCACGAACAGAGAATCTGTTTTTTAGCAATGTTGGTTGATTGATAAAAAATTGTCATCGACACCAGCGTGAAAGCCACTGCCATGTTAATTAGTGCCGTTCAATCTAGTACATGCAACTGAGGAGGAAGACAGCAATAAAACAGTAAATGCTAGCATTCTCAGCAGTTCCAGTAGCATCTGAGGAGAGAAACAGAGTTAATGTTTCGCGTCTATGACCATTTGTCGGAACTGCACCCACAGTATTTTTATTTATTATTTGGGAAGACAGAGCCTTGATTTAACGTCTCATCCAAAAGACTTTACCAGCGACAGTACAGCACTCCTCAGTTCTGCTACCGACAGTGTTAGCCTAGATTATGTGTTCAAGACTCTGGAGAGCAATTTGTATAAAAAAGCCTTCTGACTCAGAGGCAAGAGCGAACCCATTGTGCCGGTGCTTTAACATATCACAGATTGATTTTTAAAATGTTTCCATTTAGCTCAGTGTGTCTAAAATTCAGTGCCTGCACCAACTCTTACACGGTCAGTTTAGTTCCCTGGGCTAATTATCTTATCTTACCTGCGATAATATTTCCACACTGTTGTGACAGCGGAGTTCCATATAGATGTTTCAGCGACTCCACATCTGGAAGTGCCCGAAGCAAGAGGACTCACGGAACTTGTGTTTTAAACTGCGAGAGGTGCATTAGCAGAGCAGCTGGAAGCGGGGTTTATTACCATTAGACCGGAGAATGGAATCGAGGTTTTCAAAATTATGACGGGTTTTAATCGGGTAGCTAGTTAGAAACTTTTTCAAATGGTAGGACTTACAGTAACATCGGACAGAATTGTGCAATGTATTACTGCACCAATCCCTGTTTCTCGTTATATTACATTAGTCTCTGTTTACATTGCACTAGACCCTGTCTCTTTTTTTATTACACTAGGCCCTGTGTCTGTTTGTATTATACTCGACACTGTCTCTCTTTATATTGTACAACGCTTTTCTCTATTTATATTACACTAGACCCTGTCTCTGTTTATATTACACTAGACCATGTCTCTGTTTATATTACACAAGACCATGTCTTTGTTTATATTATACAAGACCCTGTCTCTGTTTATATTACACAAGACCTTGTCTCTGTTTATATTACACAAGACCATGTCTCTGTTTATATTACACTAGACCCTGTCTCTATTTATATTACACTAGACCCTGTCTCTGTTAATATTACACTAGATCATGTCTCTGTTTATATTACACAAGACCATGTCTTTGTTTATATTATACAAGACCCTGTCTCTATTTATATTACGCAAGATCCTGTCATCATTTATATTACACAAGACCCTGTCTCTTTTTATATTACACTCGAACAAGTATCGGTTTATATTACTTTAGACACTGTCTTTTTTTATATTGCACTAGAGCCTGTTTCTGTTTAAAGCAAACTCAACCCTGTCTTCATTATTACTGCACTAGAATATTTTTCTCTCTGTATTAACCTGGGTCCTGTCTGAAATATTACTGCCCTGGAATCTTTCTCTGTATATATTACCTTCGGCTCCGTCTCAGTTATTACTGCAATGGACCGTGTCTCCATTTGTATTAGGCCTGAGTCCTCGGCTAGAGTAATATGGACATTTCTGGGCACCAGATATAAAAAAAAAGCAAATGCATTAGAAGTGGTGAAGTCGAGGTTTAACAGTTTGTTACCGGTGATGAGTGAGTTCAGTTATGAGAAGAGGTAAGTAAAGTTAAAAGTGTTCTCCTTTGAACAGTGAAGTTGAATAAAATACCTAATAAAGCTCTTCAGGATGATGAGAGGACTTGCGAGAGTTGGTATAGAAAAGTGGTTCCATAACCCGAGATCATAGATTCATAAGTACTGGCAAAATATCTACAATGCTGCCTTAGTGATTACAGCAGTAGACCCCGTGTTATAATAAATTATACCCTTCTCTGTATATATTACACTAGACCCTGAGTCATTCGTTAATGCATTAGAGCATGAATTAGCCTGTATTAAACTAGGGCCTGTCTGAAATATTACTGCCACAGACTTGTTTATATTACGATTAGCCCTCTCTCAGTTATTACTGTATTAGACCTTGTCCCCATTTATATTACACTATTTGCTCTCTGTTTATATTACACTAGACCCTATATCTAGTTTTATTACACGAGGAACTGTCTCTTTATATTGCACTAGAGCCTGTCTCTGTTTATATTACACAAGACCCTGTCACTGCTTATATTGTCTAACTCTGTTTATATTATAGGACCCTATCTCTGCCTAAAATACACTCGACACTGTCTCACAAAGTACTGCATTGAACGATATATCTACTTAGATTAGGCCTTAAGCTTCAGCTGGAATATTATGGACAATCGTAGGAACCACATTTCCATAAAATATAAGAGCATTAGAAAGGTCTACAGATGAGGTTTAACAGATTGTTACCTGGGCTGAGGGACTTCAGTTGAGAAGAGGTTACGAAAGTTAGAACTGTTCTCCTTAGAACAATGAAGTTTAAGAAGTGACCTAAAAGAAGTCTTCAAGATGAAGAGAGGGATTAATAGAGTAGCTACGGAAGAGCAGTTCCTTCTAGCGAGTGGATGAATAAGCAGAGGGCATAGATTTAAAAGCATTTGCAAAAGTTCCAGAGGGGAAAATAATATTTTGGTGGTTTCACGCAGAGTGTTGTAGGGATCTGGAATGCTCAAAGAGAAGTGATCATGGAAGATGATTCCATAAATAATTTAAAAGTGAATTGGGGATGTGGAATTCACAGGGTTAGGGACAAAATTCGGCACCATGGGACTATGTGCACCTGTTCTTATAAAGTGACAGTACAGGCGCGATAGGCCAAATGACATCATTTATGATGTAAGTTTCCATGGTTCTATGATATCACAGTAGATCGGCTCTCAGTTATTACTGTAATCGACCGCGTTTCAGTTATTACCACGCTAGCCTCTTCATCAGTTATTACTGCATTTGACCTTATATCTGTTTATATTACACTAGATCTTGTCACTATTTATAATACACTAGATACAATCTATGTTTATATTATCATCGGCCATGTCTCGGTTCATAATACACAAAACCATGTATCAGTTATTACTACACTAGCCCCAGTCTCTGTTTATATTATACTAGATCCAGGCTCTATTTATATTGAACTAGGCCGTGACTCTTTTTATATTACATTAGATGCTGCCTCAGTCATTAATGCATTCTGTTCAAATTGCACAAGAATTTATTTATTTTTTATTACTCTAGACCATGTATGTGTTTATATTGCACTAGACATTGTCTCAGTTACTGCTAAATAAGCCACGTCTTTGTTTATATTACACGCGATCCAGTCACTAGAATTATTGCAGCTGAACCCGTCTCTTTTTATATTACACCAAATCCGGTCTCTATTGTATTTCACTAGACCCTGTCTCTGTTTATGTTACACTAGACACTGTCCCTGCTAATGTTACACTAGACCCTGGCTCGTATATTACTGCACTATACCCGGCGGATTGGAAAACAGCAGATGTAACGGGCATGTTTAAAAAAAGGTGGCAGACAAAAAGCAGGAATCTACAGACCAGTTCATCTAACATCTGTTGTTGGGAAAATGCTGGCATCCATTAATAAGGAAGCAGTAGGAGGATATTTGTAAAGCATAGTTCAATTCAGCAAAGACAACATGCTTTTATGAAATAGGAATCATATTTGATAAATTTTCCGGAATTCTTTGAGGATGTAACGTGTAGGGTCGATAAAGGGCAACCAGTGGATGTGGTATATTTGGGTTTCCAGAAGGCAATCGATAAGATGCCACGTAAAATCTTACTGCACAAGATAAATGTTCATGTAGTTGGTGCTAATATATTAGCATGGCGAGATGATTGGCTAACTAACAGAAAATCGCGTCAGGATAAATATGTCATTTTTTCGTTTGGCAAACATTAACTAGCGGGATGCCGCAGGGCTTGGTGCTGCAGTTAAACGATTTACAAAGTACATTAATGAATTGGATGACGGGACCGAGTGTAAAGCAGCCAAGTTTTCTGATGAAACTACTATGGGTGGGAAAGGAAATTGTGAGGAAGACGCAACAAATCTGCAAAAATATATAGACAGGCTAAGTGAGTGGGAAAAATGTTGGCAGATAGAGTATAAAGTGGTAAAATATGAGGTTATCCATTTTGGCAAAAAAAATAGAAAAGCAAACTATTTTTTAAATGCAGAAAAAGTGCTGAGTACAGTGGGACCTGGGTGTTGTCTGCATGAGACATAAAAAGTTAGCATGCGGGTAAGGCAAGTAATCAGGAAGGCAAATGGAATGTTGGCCTTGATTGCAAGGGGGACGGAGTATAAAAGCACAGAAGTCCTGCTACAATTGAACAAGTTATTGGTGAGGCCACACCTGGAGTACTGCGTAGAGTTTTGGCCTCTTTTTTAAAGAAAGGATATACTTGCATTGGAGGCAGTTCAGAGTAGATTCACTTGGTTGATTCCAGAGATCAGGGGGTTGACTTCTGAAGATAGGTGGCGTAGGCTAGGCCTGTGCTTGTTGGAGCTCAGAGGAATGAGAGATGATCTTATCGAAATATATAAGGTAATGAGGGTCTCCACAAGGTGAATGCAGCGAGGATATTTCCAGTCATAGGCAAAATTAGAACGAAGGCCACAATCTCATGATATCTGTGTTGAAGAGGAATAGCTTTTCTCAGCGGGTTTTAAATCTGTGGAATTCTCTGCCCCAGAGAAATGTGGAGGCTGGATCATTGAGTAAATTTAATGGCGCAGATAGACAGATTTTTAAGTCATGAGGGAATAATGGGTTATGGGGAGTGAGTAGGGAATTGGAGCTGAGTCCATGTTCAGATCAGCCATGGCCTTATTGAATGCTGGAGCAGGAGGAGCCAAATGGCCTACTACTGTTCCTATTTGTTATATTTTATGGTCATTCTGTTATTCTACTTTTCAGCGTTTATCTCTCACCATCTCATGTCTCCTCGTATTAAGTCGCTTTCTGTCTTTATTTGTCTTTTCCTCATTATTTCTGGGCACCATAAATAAATGTTCAAAATTGAACACAGCTGGGGCCTACCTGTCATTTATTAAGTTTAAGCCATAATGTCCTGGCTCCAGCTTGAAAATAGTAGGGGAAAAAAGTAGCATGTTGTCCCAGTAGAGCTTATTTCACTTCTGAAGAATGTAATTAACCGTCTATTGTGGCACATGAACCACCCTTTGTTGCGGTTACACTTAAATCCCAGGGAATAATTTCCATCCCTACATCCGTGCAATAATTCTGTCCCGGCATCTGTCATATGTAATCTGGAAAAGGTGTCTGGAGGATTTTTAAGGCTCGCGGTAACTTTCAGCTTTCAGTCCACTCCAGTTCCTTTATTTTTACATTAGACCTCGCGTCTGTTTTTATCACATTCCCCGTGTTATTTTTACACCAAATTCGATTTGCGCTCTTGCAACACGACACACACTCCTGGGTAATTTTACACGAACTGCACATCTATTATGTAGAAACATAGGTTAATGAGGAGTATGTTATAGTCATGAGTCATAGAAATTTACAGCTTGGTAGGAGGTAATTTCAGCCCATCATGGCTGCGCCGGCAGACCAAAAGCCACCCAACCTAATCCCATTTTCCAGCAATTGATCCCGAGCCCAGGAGGTTACGGCACTTTAAGTGCATATCCAACTATTTTTTAAATGAGGTGAAGACTTCTGCCACCCTTTCAGACTGTGATTTACAGACCCGCACCACCACCTGGGTGAACACATTTCCGCTCATATCACATCCAAACTTCCCCCAATTACTTCAAATCTATGTCGCCTGGTTGTTGGCCCATTCGCCAAGGGAATCAGGTCCTTCCACGTCACTCTTTCTTCGCCCCTCACAACTGTAGAGACCTCAATCATGTCTCCCCTCAGCCTCCTCTGTTCCAAAGTAAACCGACCTAGCATCTCCAATCTTTCCTCATAGCCAGAATTCTCCAGTCCAGGCAACATTCTTGTAAATATCTTCAGCCTTTCCAGTGCAATCACAATTGTTCTGTAATGTGGTTCCCAGAACTGCACACAATACTACAGATACGCCCTAGCAAGTGTTGTATACAGGTCAAACATTACGTCCTTGCTTCTGTATTCCATGCCTCGACTAATAAAGGCAAGTATTCCTATGCCTTCTTAACCACCTTATCGAGCTGGCCTGCTACATTCAGGGCTTTATGGAACTGCACTCCAAGGGCCCATTGTTCCTCGACACTATTCACTGTCGTATCATTTAATGTTTATTCCCTCGTTTGTTAGACTTCCACATATATATTACCTCAAACTTATCCGGATTGAATTCCATTTAGCATTGTTCTGTCCACCTGAGCAGTACATTGATATGTTCCATCAGTCCTCAGCTTTCTTCATTTTCAACCACAGAGACTATTTTGGTTTCATCTGCGAACTTCTTAATCATACCCCTGTTGTAGAGAGTAGAAACCCATATATAACTAGGCATTAGGCACCTGCTGGATATTTAAAACTCACATAAGCTTAAAGTGGACACACACATAAAATGGCTGCCCAGTCATGATGGGAAATCAGGTAATCAAGCTGTGAACTGTTGAACATTCAATGACCGAGCAATAACCCTGTGAGGCCCACTATAGGAATGCCTGGGATGCGGGAAGACAGAGATAAGAAGGAAACCATCTCCTGTGAACAAGGTCATAAACCAATTAATTCCCCAGGAAGAAAGATAAGAGGGAAACCATCTCCTGTAAACAAGGTTATAAACCAATTAATTCTCCCAGATGAAAGAACTAGGGAGAGTACCTATAAAGTCATCGATCAGCCCAAGCTGACATTAACCGAACATATGGTTCCCGGGGCCCTAGGGGAATTCTATTGGGTTAAAAGAACCTATATGTAATCTATAATCGTTGTGATTGGCTTGTGTCCAGCCGTGATGGGCTGTGTAGCTGTAGTAAACTGTTTTATAACTGTTGTGAAACATATAAAGGTGCATGTAACCCTTTGTTCTGTGGAGAGAAACCTGGATATGGTCCTGAGTTTTCCTCCCCGCTGAGCGTAATAAAGGCCACCAGGCGTTGGAACCGACTCTGAGTGTTGAGTGATTCTTCTGAGAAAACACTAACGCTAACAATGGCGTAGTCAGCAGGATTCCCCGAAGTCGCTGAACGCACTTGAAATAAACCCGGGTGAGTATAAACATGGACGATTTTTAATTATAAAAGTGCGGAAGGTGGATGCTGGTTGATCGACACGAGGGAACCGTCCAATATCTCAAACACCTAGCCTGAGCCTGAATTAAGAGGACAGTAGTCCCACGTAACGGCCAGGAATTAAGTAGGTGCCGGGAACATACTTGGACCGTGGGATCGTGATACTGAAAGACACCTTCCGGACCCAGTAGTGTAATTGGAGATATACCCCGGGGTAGAACCAAGCAGTGTGCAGCGGCTAACGGAATCCAAACCTGTGAACAGGGTCGGACCAACGGGCCGAGCGGTGGTAGGTAGTCGTTAAGGATACGTAGAGCACTGCGGGAATTGCTTAAACGCGTTTTTAAGAATTGTATAAGTTTGTGTAATGGCAGAACTTGTGACCTGACAGTAGCCAAGAGACAGTTTACTACAAGTCGCGCTAGAAAGAAAGTGGACCTCTGAGAGTAGATTCCTAACGATACTAGTCCTACCCAGGAATGGCCATGGAAACAAGTAAACTCGAGTGGGGACCAGAAGGGTCACTTACCCGCCACCTGGCGGAAAAACAAAAGAAGCTAATCGAAAAAATGATTAAAGCAGGGTAAAATCCTCAGGAACTACGAGCAAAGCAAAGGGAATGGTGGGAGAAGGAAAAGAAAGATAAAGAGGAAAAGTCAGTAATTTTGATACTGCGAGCGCATGTAAAGTTAACTGAAAAGGTTAACCGGTATGTGCAAATAAAAAGGAAGCAAGTAGATGTTGAAAACGAACAGACAGTTTTGCCAGTCCTGGCAATAAACAGCCCAAGTGCACCACGTAGTGAGGAAGACTGGGAATGCTTAGAGAATGAAACGGATAGTTGCAACTCGATTAAAGGGGGCGTCTTACCACCCCCATATAATACGATAAACCCGGCTCAGGTTGCCCTGCTAAAGGTAGACCACATACCCAGGATCCCAGCCGGAACAAGACGTCATGACAGTCCCGCCATACCCGCGCAGACACGAGTAACATACTTATCGCTGACTCCAGGGGACACGATGCAGTTGTTAGAGAAACTGCCACCCCTAGTGCCCCGCCATAACAACGCAACCTTCTGGCAGAAGCTCAAAGAAATGATAATTTGCCACCAGCTCCATAACCGAGATATCGCCGGTATAGTTAGGATTAAAATGCAAGAGAATTACTGGGATAGACTAGATAATGATCACCAAGACGGTACCTGGTGTGCTGACCTGTCCTCTACAAAAGATGAGCAGGAGGATTCTATGATAGAATTTAAAGTGAATGTGATACGCGTTTTGAGCCAGGTCCCCGTAAACTGGAACGCTATAGTGGGAGTAGTACAGATGAAGGATGAACGGGCACCAGAATACGGGGCAAGGAAATTTGAGGCGTTCTTAGCACATGGCGGAATACCCGGAGCAGACCGGCAGAACCCAGCGTTCATACAGTTGTATAAGGACGGACTAAGCCCTGCACACCAAGCCATCCTAAAAACAGGCTTGGTGATGTATAATAACTTTGATGACCTGGAAAGATGGGCGACCTCGGTAGATAATCAACAAAGGTCCAAGGTAGACGCCAGTACAGCGGAGGTCTGTGCAGCCACTGACAAAAAGGCGGCTGAGACATGCTATAATTGTAACCAGACGGGGCATCGCCGTGCCGAGTGTAGAGCCCCAAAACGCAACGGACGCAAAAAGTGTAGTAATTGTGACCGACTAGGCCATGAGGCAAAGGAATGTTGGACCAAGGGAGGTGGCAAGGAAGGAAAGGGACCACAAAGGGGACCTAAAACTGGACAAAACCCCAATGAAAGAGCCCTGGACGTTAGTACCCTCGGGAATCAGCAGCTGCTGGACATTATACAGCAGCCAGGCGAGTCCCCAATGAATCGCATCGGCCCGCGGCCAAGAACGCGATCCCCGTATGTGGATCAACGCATCGTTAGAGGGCCGGCGATGCGATATGTTGATAGACACCGGGCCGTCGGTATCAATAACGAATCTCGACCTACCCACTACCCGAAGATCCATCACGATCCAAGGGGTAGGGGGGGACCGGACCACCGCATATCAAAGTGAAACACAAGTGTTAGAGGTGGACGGGATAATGATGCCGGTCCAGTTCTGGGTATGTCAAAACTCAGAGGGCACTATACTAGGGATGGACCTACTCCGCGAATTAGGAACGATAGTGGATGCGCAGCGAAGACGGGTAACCTGGAAAAGTAAGAAAGGTTTTAAGGATAAACAGCCCAGGAAATGGGCCCTAGTAAAGAACAAAGCCACATTAGGTAAAACGGATACTCTGACGAGGGACTGGTCTAAGGACGGGATGTTGGGATTACTGTGTCAGGCTATCCCGGGAGTTTGGGCAAAAAGCAAACTGGGCTGCGGGATGTTGAAATGACACCGGAGAAGGTCACGGGACCGGTACACCCCACCCCCCCCACAAGCATTACCCTATCAAACCAGAGGCCATGCGAGCCACTGAGAAGATAATAGAAGCCCTGGTAGAACAGGGCATACTACGACAGACCGTGTCAGTCACAAACTCCCCGATGTGGCCAGTTAAAAAGCCGGATGAAAGCTACCGACTAACGATAGATTACACAGCCCTGAATAAAGTTACACCCAGGGAACACCCGATTGTGGCAAGCCCAGTGACTATCTTCAACGGTCTGAATCCGGAACACAGGATTTTCACCGTTTTAGATATTGCTGACGGATTTTCGTCGATCCCGCTGGACTCTGATTCTCAGGAGATATTCGCATTTACATCCAGAGACAGACAATACACATGGACCCGACTCCCTCAGGGATTCCATAACAGCCCGAACATTTTCCACCGAGTCATGAGTAATGCCTTGGAACAATGTAACCTAACCCCGTATAATAGTACAATCCTTTAGTACGTGGACGACATCTTGATAGCCTCATCAAGTGACCGAGAGCATTTAGGGGGCGTAGCCATGGTTCTAAGGACTCTAGATAAGGCAGGGTTTAAAATAAATCCAAAAAAGGCGCAGATCGGACAAGCCACGGTTCGATATCAGGGGCACGATATCAGTCATGGAAAAAAGACTCTTCCGACCGACCAAAAGACAGCCATCGCTGATATGCCAGGACCAACTACGGTCCGGGCAGTGAGACGGGTGATGGGCTTGTTCAACTATTGCAGGAATTTCATTCCTCAATTTGCAAACATAGCCGAACCCATTCAGCGACTAGTGAAGGGAGGAAAACCAAGAACAAGCAGGTAGACTGGGGATCGGAGCAAGAGGAAGCCTATGGGAAATTAAAAGCCGAATTGGTGGCAGCCCCGGCGCTGAAGCTACCTGATATGACAAAGCCATTCCACGTATATTATGATCTCGATGGAGGTTTTTACAGCGCCATCATAACCCAGGAGAAAGGGGGGGTAATGAGACCAGTAGAGTATTATTCAACACAAGAGTCCCCAGTAGTGAAAGGACTTCATCGGTGTGTGGCTGCCGTCGACTGCGCCGCTTGGGCTGCAAGAATGTGCTAATCAGTCACGATGTCGGGGCAGATAATCTTACACACGAAGCACACCATAGTGGAATTGCTAAATACCGGGAGGTTAAAAACAGTATCAGATGCGCGACGAGCTACCTGGGAAGCAGTGCTATTACCCAAAGATCAGTCCATACAAATAATCAGGGATATAGGCTTCAACCCCGCAGAGGGAATAGTAACCGAAGGTGAACCCCAGAGCTGCAAGACTGAGATAGATGAAGGGACGGAAGGGGGAATAGCCGATGAACCTCTGAGAGACCCCGATTTAACCCTTTACATCGATGGATCCCGACGATATATCGACGGAAAATTCCGCACCGGATGGGGCGTGGTAGATCAGGACGGTGTCACCCTCCTGTGAGGGGCACTGGAAGGAACCGTGTCCGCCCAAGTGGCGGAGCTGATAGCGCTGACCGAAGCCCTCAGATTGGCACAGGGGAAGCGTGTAAATGTGTATACTGACAGCCGGTACGCATTCGGGGTAGTACACGACTATATGATAGCGTGGAGTATGCGCGGATATATAACCTCGGGAGGGGGTCACATTAAACACGAGAATATAGTTCGGGAGCTGGTAGAAGCCGTTAAAAGGCCTACGACGGCAGCAGTAATAAAGATCAAGGCACATCAAAGGGTAGAGACCAAGGAACAACGGGGAAATATGTTGGCAGATCAAGCAGCTAGGAGCGCGGCAGAAGAGGATGAGCCCCAGATAATTAAAGTGGCCGTTATAAGACCAGGAGAGCTAAGTATCCGTAAGATACAGGAAGAAAGTTGCTCGGAGGAACGGTTACAATGGGAAAGTAGAGGGGCTAGCATTGGGGAGGACGGAGTATGGAGGAAGGGGTCACAAGTAGTCGCCCCGTCCTCAATCCAGACCGAACTACTCCGACTACACCACGAGCCGGACCACATTGGGCGAGACGAAATGCTGAGCCGTCTGCTCAAAGACTGGTGCTGGGCAGGGGTTGGACGAGATGTAGCCAAACATTGCCAGCGCTGTATAGTATGTGCACAGCATAATCCAGGCAGACCCATAAAGGTTAAAATGGCACATCAGACACGTCCCAGGGGCCCGTGGGAGAATCTACAAATTGATTTCACAGGACCCCTACCCACCAGTCGGGGAAAGAAATACTGCCTGGTGATTATAGATCAGTTTACCAGGTGGGTTGAGGTTTTTCCCACCCAGGATTGCGGAGCATCCACGGTAGCGCAGATCCTCGCATTCGACATAATCCCACGGTGCGGTGTGCCCCTTCAAATTGACTCGGACCAGGGGACGCACTTCACAGGACAGGTCATGAAGCGGGCATGCGGTCTGCTTGGAATCCGACAACGGTTCCACATCCCGTACCACCCCCAGAGCTCAGGAATGGTCGATCGAATGAACCGTACCCTCAAGGCAGCAATTGCCAAAGCCATTACCGAGACCGGGAAGGGATGGGTAGATGTTTTGCCCTGCATATTAATGAGACTTAGGGCTACCACGAACCGAACCACAGGCCTGACCCCCTTTGACTTAATGACGGGAAGAGCCATGAGACTTCCTGAAGGCATCATAACAGTGGGGGAGGACATGGGGCCTCTACGAGATCGGATTAAACAACATGTAAAAGAATTAGATTCACAGCTCAAGGAACTAAGGAAAGAAATGCTGGAGCAACAGGCCCTACGGGATTTGGAGACCCAAAACAAAGGAAAGGCCGACGCACCCCTCCCACAGGTAGGCGACATAGTGTTAGTACAGGTCACTCCAGGCAGGACGGGGTTTGCCCCGAGGTGGACCGGACCGTATGACATCATTTTGACAAGCGACACGTGTGCATGTGTCGACATGAAATGAAAAGGCCGGTGGAAGCACTGGTCACAATTAAAAATGTATAACCCGAAAGAATAATGACCGAACCAAGGGTGAGACGCCTAGCCGAGACGGAGTGGTATACTGTAAAGTAACAGGAGTGGTTAGACACCCTTTCGGAAGGGATGCTCGGAGGAATAGCTTTAGCGTTAATGATAGTAGGAGTTTGGGTAATATTTAAGTGGGTAAAGACACGGGCGAATGCCCCACAGATTCAATTCGAAATGGTTCAATTGTAACCCTGTGCTTCTGATTTTGCAGGGTGACCGGGACACTCGTAGAGCAAAAACTTAACCCCTGGTCACGACCAGGCCGTCTGTTTAAAATTACAGATAATACTTACCGAAATGGGAATACGAACGGCGCTACTCGTAATATGGATAGCCCTGCAACATACACGGACCCTGGGCAACATCGACGGACAGCAGAGCACGCTGGAAATAAACAATTACATGAACTATGGAGTGTTATTCAATTTGACGGACGGAATATGTGTTCCAGCGACTAAGGATTGGAGCAAGGACAGAACTTATTTTAATGCATGGTTACAAGTGAATCCTAATAAGGACCGGATATGTGTACAGTGCTCCACGGGTATAAGGAGCAGCTGCATTAAACGGAGGAATGTCAAAGGGCCCGATGAATGTACTTTCGGCATAATTTGCGCGCCTCCGGGACAATCCCAGCAATCAGTCATCCGCAAAAAGGGCATGGGGCTGTGTGAGTACTACGAGGAGGTGGGGGTGGCTGCAATATCATTGTATGTATGCTTCTCACCCCCTCCGACACCGCGCCCCATAAGAAACACTACATTGCCCGAGGAACTGCCTTGTCCCATAACTACTAAGGGACCAGAAAATGGGATTGTAATGTACAACGAAGGGGAATTATTGTATGATAATGTTAAACATGAAATTGTGCCTGTTCTGATCAATATTTCAGGCATCCAGATGCCGGAATACTGTACCGAACAGTCAAGGAAGATGTACAATTTATTAAGTGAAGTCGTAATGCAGCAGGCTGCCGATGCCATGGGTGCCAGTAAGTTCCGGGGACAGAGGTTAGCCCCCAGGGTGAAGAGGGAAATAGTTAATGATGCTGCTACCGTTTTCAATACAGGGACCTCCGTAGTGAACTCGATTGACATACAAGGGTTAAATGAGAGGGTGGAACAGCTTAGAGGTGTGATGAAGGGGTTATTGGAGAGGTAGGAGCAAAACCAGGAAGACCAAGCCAACTTAGGAAAAGAGGGTGCCGAAATCTAGTTGGATGGCATCTCAGTCCTGGAGGCTCACACCAAAACCATCAATCACCTAATTGATAGAGAACAAGAAGATACAGAAAAGCAAAGACAGGGGCAACTCTGCCACGCTTATGGTCTGTGGATGGTGGGACAGATCCGCCACAACCTCGACCAGATCCAACGGGGGGAAGTACCCGATTGGATAGACAGTTCACATTTAGCTCAGTTGGCGAACCAAAGGAGGACACTGGATAATTGTACTCTGAAGGGACTGACCAGAGTACACCCAGCAATTCCAGATTGCCAGATGGGTAGGACTACCGGGATAGGGATAGTCCTGATGATCCCTATAGCCACGCCGGACTCAGGGCCGTTTCCCCTATACCAACTAGAGAATATCGGAGTAATACGGGAAAATGTCTCCATACGCTACTACCTGACCACTACCTCTGCCGTTCGTCGAAACAACATACTTACCGAGATTTCCCTAGCAGATTGCAAGCAAAAGGGGGAAATCACAGTATGCCCTCATCCGGTGGGCCGAGGTGAGCTCGACGACTGCGGTTTTAACCGAACCGACTGGTGTGTATTAGAAATAGTGCCCGCACACATGCACTTCGCGAGGGCACGCCACGGACGGAAGGGAAGATACTGCGTCTCTACCACAGAGCGTTCATACCAGTATAATGACCTGCAGTGCCCTATACCACAGCCAAACCTTTGCTTTACGCCACTACGACCTGTCGCGGTCGGGCAAGCGCACATCACCCAGGTTAGGCGCCGGAAGTCTGAAGTTATTGAAGTAAATGATCAGCTCCATGATCATTTACAGGATTATGACGAGCCAGATCAGGTCCCTATCCCACACCTAACCGAAGTATTACGAGAGTTGAGGCTCAGAGTGGGTCAATCCGTAAAGCTCTATCACCAACTGCAAACTAAAATCAAAGAACTGGAAGAAGATATCGATGTAGACTTACAAAGTCAGAGTTGGTGGAGAAAGGTCTGGGACTGGGGAATAAATGTGAACATCCACCCATGGTTTCGAATAATTTCACACATACTGGTCGGGCTACAATTGATCTTAGCAATAACATGGGGCGTGATAGCCTGCCAGGCATGCAGGCGCCACAAACGGCGGAGACGGACCAATCACCGTTCCCCAGGTATTAAACTAGCCTGTTTGATAAGGGGACGGGAGGAGTTAGCCTTTGTTAATTTGATCTAAGCAACCGGGACTCCTGAAACCGCATGACTGGCCAGCACGTTGAGGCAGGGAGTACCGGGCCGTGCACAAAAATCTGATAAAGGCAGTACGGTCGGTTAAAAGGGGACTAGGACTCGTCCATTTACCGAAAGGGGTAATTGTTGTAGAGAGTAGAAACCCATATATAACTAGGTATGAGGCACCTAATGGATCTTTAAAACTCACATAAGATTAAAGTGCACACACACATAAAATGGCTGCCCAGGCATGATGGGAAATCAGGTAATCAAGCTGTGAACTGTTGAACGTTCAATGACCGAGCAATAACCCTGTGAGGCCCACTATAGGAATGCCTGGGATGCGGGAAGACAGAGATAAGAAGGAAACCATCTCCTATGAACAATGTCATAAACCAATTAATTCCCCAGGAAGAAAGATAAGAGGGAAACCATCTCCTGTAAACAAGGTTATAAACAAATTAATTATCCCAGATGAAAGAACTAGGGAGATAACCTATAAAGTCATCGATCAGCCCAAGCTGACAATAACCGAACATATGGTTCCCGGGACCCTAGGGGAATTCTATTGGGTTAAAATAACTTATATGTAATCTATAATCGTTGCGATTGGATTGTGTCCAGCCGTGATGGGCTGTGTAGCTGTAGTAAACTGTTTTGTAACTGTTGTGAAACATATAAAGGTGCATGTAACCCTTTGTTCGGTGGAGAGAAACCTGGATACGGTCCTGAGTTTTCCTCCCCGCTGAGCGTAATAAAGGCCGGCAGGCGTTGGAACCGACTCTGAGTCTTGAGTGATTCTTCTGAGAAAACACTAACGCTAACACCCCCAACATTCATGACCAAGTCATTGAAAAATACCACAAAAAGCAAGGGACCCAGTACTGAACGCTGCAGAAATCCACTGAACACAGACTTCAGTTCACAAAAGCACTGAATAACCATTGCCTTTTGCTTCCTGTTGGCTGGCCTGTAATTACTCAGCACTGGCACCTGGAGTCCAGGCCTAGATTAGGTGCTCGGGTCTCTGCATTGGGAACTTAACCCACGATTCCCTTACTGAGGGGTGAGAGTGCTGCCACTGAGCCAAGACCGACATGATCTGTTTCCTGGTCCCATTACACTAGACGGTGCCTGTGTTATAACACTAGCCCCGCCCATTCATAATGCAATGGACTTTCGCTCGGTTATTACACATGAGACAAGACATTTGCAGTTATAACAACAGGTGACTTGCACACACTATTATATGAGATTTAATCTTTGAGTTTGTTTGCACTCGACACTGCCTTATCTATCTTCACACTATATTCAGCCTTGTGTGCAGTATAACACCAGAATCGGCCTCTGTTATTATTGGACCAAACCTTGTCTTTGTTACCCTTACAGTGGGCCATTCGTTGGCTGTTATTACGCTGGACCCTGTCTCAACTTTTATTGTATGAGACACAGTCTCAGGAATTGGCACACTCGACATACGCTCTGCTATTATTCTAAAATGACGTGCTGCTGTAATTTAACTTCTTATGCACGCCTCTATTATAATAACTCGAAAGCTTGTCTCTGTTGTATTCAATGGAGTATGTTTCTGCTATTGTTAAAATAGACCCGGCTTCTGAGATTATTACATCATCACCTCTTTCAGTTATTATTGCACAATATATTGTTTCTATTATTATTACACAAAGAGGTGTTTCTTCTCATTTTACCCTGGATCTGCGTCAGTTATCACTGCACCAGGCAATTCCCAAAAATGTTCGAAGAGGTTGGTGACGAAACAGTGAAGGGAGCATTCAAAAAAAGAAGACTTTGGAAACTGAAAAAACGTAACTTCTCAGGGAAGTAACAATCGTTTCATTCCTTTCCAAACGAAGATTATAATAAGTCAGAGAATTACATAGTTATTAACATCACATCAGGCATACGTACATTTTCATATTTACCATGACTTGCACCAATCGTCACATTCTGGAAGTAAATATTAGGAGCTTTTTTTGTGATGGTGAGGTGATCATTGAGCATTAATGTGCAGAGAATGGTGGGTAGTTGCTAATTATCCTTGGTGTGATTGATTTCACTTTCACACTGAATACTGTGGAAAGACATGCAGGCTTTGTTAATGGAATTGTCAGTGTGACAGCTCTTTAGAAACAAGACAATGGGTTACCAATGTTGAAGGTATTAAACGATCTGAAGCTGCAACATTGTGAAAACTAATTGGTGAACATAATAACATATCTTTGTGGAATGTGCTTGCACATATTCCGAATGATATGATTTGTATACACATACAGCAAACACTTTGTGAATGCTCTTATCGGTATTTCCTCTCAACCAAATAAGGGCTCGTATAGTTTGTGGATATACCCTACGGCCGCCCATCCGGTGGTCCTGTGACGTCACGGTTCAAGGCTTTTCCCTACACAATCATTAGATTCCGCAAAAGCTCAGATGAAAATACTGCAGTAAAAACAATCCTTAACAGTAAATAAACTAGGATCAATCGGCACAGGACCACATACGTGTGAATTAGTAAACTTTAACAGAGTTTGCAACTAATCAGTGCAAAGTGCAGTGAATTGCTGAACTTTAGTCCTGTCCCTCAATCGCAAACCATCTCTGGAAAATTGTTTCAAGATTTACCTGTCCTTTCAACAAAAGTAGTACAAATAATGCCACAGCAATTATAAGTTGCATGCAGCTGCTGACTGTAATGAACAAAATATAACGTATGTTTTTACATTAAAAACAATGTTTTCTTTCACCTTCGAAATATTTATCTCTCTTTACATCGATATCCACCTAACCCTCCATCAATCATTTGTCAATCAATCTACCAGATAAGGTGCAGTGTAATATAAATAGTGACAGGGTGTAATATAATATAAACAGAGACATGATCGAGAATAATATAAAGAGAAACAGTGTCTAGTCTAATATAAAGAGAGGCGGGGTCTAATGTAATATAAGCAGAGACAGGGTATAGTGTATTATAAACAGAGGCAGAGTCTACTGTAATATAATCAGAGGCAGGGTCTAATGTAATATAAACAGAGACAGCGTCTAATGTAATATAAACAGAGACAGGTCAAGTGTAATATAAGAGGGACAGGTCTAGTGTAACATAAACAGAGATAGGCTCTTGTGTAATATAAACAGCGACATGGTTTAGTTTAATATAAACAGAGACAGGGTCTAGTGTAACATAAAAAGAGACAGTGTCTAGTGTAATATAAACAGAGACATGTCAAGTGTAATATAAACAGAGACAGGGTCTAGTGTAATATCTGCAGAGACAGGTCAAGTGTAATATAAAGAGAGACAGATTCTAATGTAACTAAACATAGACAGGTTCTAGAGTAATATAAAGGGAGACAGGTTCCAGAGTAATATGTAAACAGACACAGGTTCTCATGTAATATAAACAGAGGCAGTGCCTAGTGTAATATATGCAGTAAAAAGAGGTTGTCTAATATAAGCAGAGACATGGTTCCGTGTAATATAAACAGAGACAAGGTCCGGTGCAATATAAACAGAATCTGGGTCTCGTGTAATATAAACAGAGGCCGGGATTGGTGTAATTTAAAGGGACATGGACTAGTGCAGTAATAACTAAGACAAGGCCCAGTGTAATATAAAGAGAGACAAGGTCCTGTATAATAAAAAGAGAGACAGGGTCTAGTGCAATACAAACAGAGACAGGGCCTAATGCAGGAATGATTGAGACACGGTCTAGTTTTACATAAACAGAGACATGATGTAGTGTAATATAAACACAGAAAGGATATCATGTAATATAAAGAGTGACCGGGTCTAGTGTAATATAAACAGAGACAGAGTCCAGTGTAATATAAGCAGAGCCTAGGTCTAGTGTAATATAAGCAGAGACGAGGTCTAATGTGGTATAAACAGAGGCGGGGTGTTTTGCAATTTTTTCAGAGGCAGGTTGTGGACTAATAGGAACAGACACAGTGTAACATAAACAGGGACATGGTACAGTATTTTGTAATCAGAGACATTGTGATATAATCAGATAAATGGTCCAGTGTAAAATAAAAAGGGACCATGTATAGTCAGTATAATGGAGATAGGGTCTAATATAAGTTAAATATAGAGAGGTTCTAATTCGGTAACTGCACATCAGGCAGCCTAACCTTGGCGGTGGTCACATTATTGGTAAGAAATCTGAGTGACACAATAACCATCATTTAGAAAGCCACGGATTAATCAAGGATGGCTTAGCATGGATTTTCTCATGCAAGGACGTGTCTGACAGACTTGATTACATTTTCAGTTGAGAACAAAGGGCGTAGATGAGGATATTATCTTTGATGAATCGTCATGGATTTTAGCACGGCTTTTGTCAAAGTAACGCAAGGCCGGTTGGTCAAAAAAATAAAAGCGCATGGAATCCAAGCATGGCAAGTTGGATCAAAAATTGGCTCAGTGGTACGAAGCAGAACATAATGGTCGATGGGTGTTTTAGTGATGGAAGGCTGTTTTCAGTGGTGTACTGCAGGTCTCAGTACCAGGCCCCTTGACTCTTGTGCTATACATCAATGATTTAGACGTTTGTCCGTCAAGGACTGTGTCCAGGCTAAAGGTCTCCCCCCAGATTGTCCGCTCTGAGTTCCAGCCAGGTGATGCTAAACACTCGGGTGGGAAAGCCAAATATCTACAGCAATGTGTTGAAAGCAACACGAATTTATTTGTCTGTACCCAAATATTAAACTCCAGCCCAGTTACAGGAGTATTAATATCAGCGGAAACAAACCCCAACTGTCAGAATTAACATGGTTCAGTCGTGATGTGATTAACAGCAGCAATTACAGCAGCATTCCACCCCTACATTCACTTGTGAACTCGCTGGTGCCTCAACACGTGGTCGAACGTACTGAATAGCTTCCAACACTCAGAGCAGGTGAAAGGCCTCTACCCAGTGTGAACTCGCTGGTGCCTCAGCAGGGTGGATGAACGAGTGAATCCCTTCCCACACTCAGAGCAGGTGAACGGACTCTCCCCGGTGTGAACTCGCTGATATTTCAGCAGGTTGGATGACTGAGTGAATCCCTTCCCACAGTAAGAGCAGGTGAATGTCCTCTCCCCAGTGTGAACTTGCTGGTGTCCCAGCAGGATGGATGAATGAGTGAATCCCTTCCCACACTCAGAACAGATGCTTGGCCTCTCCACAGTGTGAACTCGCCGATGTGTTTCCAGCTGGGACGGGTAGTTGAAACCTTTCCCACAGTCCCCACATTTACACGGTTTCTCCCCAGTGTGACTGCACTTGTGTTTCTCCAGGTTGGATGATCGGTTGAAGCCCTGTCGTCACACAGAGCACGTGTACAGTTTCTCCCCACTGTGAACAATGCATTTTGCTTCCATGGTCATATGCCGATGATATTCTGTTAATCGATGAATCGAGTGACTCTGTCCGATCTAAATATGATGTTTGATTTGAGCCTCTGGTCGACAAATCCTCCCCTTTTAATACCCTGTAAAGTGAGTTTCAAGCAGGAAAAATAATGGGTGAGAGAGAACTCACAAAAACACAAAGGTAGATTGTAAAATTGAGCTGAATGAACCTGGCTTTTTGTGCAGCCATCAGCAGAAAAAAGTGAGCATGAAAGCTGTTGGATTGTCGTAATAACCCAAATGGTCACGAATGTCCCACAGGGAAGGGAACCCACCACCCGGTCTGGGCCTACACAAGACTCTGGTCTCTATGGGAGGAGGGAGAGGTGGGCGGGGCGAATGGGATGGACTTTATACATCTGCAACTCGACCAGAACTTTCACAGAACCTCCCAAACCCACAACCTCTCCCACCTAGATGGACCAGGGCAGCAGATGCATGGGAAATCCATCACCTCCAAGTTCCCCTCCAAGACTCACACCATCCTGACTTGGACATATATCGCCGTTCCTACATCGTCACTGGGTGAAAATCCTGGAATTCCTCATCTAACAGCATTGTGGGAAAACCTTCTTCACATGGATTGCAGCGGTTCGAGATGGCTCACCATTACCTTGTCAATGGGCAAATGGAAATTGGAAATATATTCTGGCCCTACGAGCGACACCCACATCCCAAGAATGGATGAAAATCAATCTGTATATTGAAAGCCTCGACAGAAATACTTGTTCCTAAAACAATACTCTTCTACATTGTGCAGCTGGTGTCTGTTTTGCAACCTAATCTCCCCTAGAATCCACTGCCGTTGATAATCTCTCATTGGAAATTGTTGGGCCCGACTGGTCTCAGGGGCACTGGGTCTTAAACCCAGCAGCTTCGCCACCCTCTCCACTCCAGCTCAAAATGATGCAACAAACAGACCCACACAGGAGGTCAGGGAAGGACTTCCATATACAGCGCCCACCCTGATACAGAGTGGCTCTGGATAGGTCGCTCTGTGTTTCCAGTATCGATGCACTTAAGATCAGCATATGAAGGAGATGAGAACAGAGGCTTGTGCTGAGAGAGTTAGAACCATATAATCAGAGAATGCTTACAGCAAAGAAGAAGGCCATTTGGCCCGTCGAGCCCATGCCAGTTCTCTGCAAGAGCACCTCAGCTAGTCCCACTCCCCCGCCCTTACCCCACAGCCCTGCTAATGCTTTTCTTTCAGGTACTCATCCAAATCCCTTTTGAAAGCTGTGATTTAGTCTGCTTCCACCACTCTTTCAGGCCCAGCATTCCAGGTATTAAACACTCGCTACGCAACATGTTTTTTCCTGTGTCGCCTTTGGTTCTTTTGCCAATCATCTTAAATCTGTGTCCTCTGGGTCTCGACACTTCTGCCAATGGGAACAGTATCTCTTTAACTACTCTGGCAAGACCCCTCTTGATTTAGAACACCTCTGTCCAATATCCTCTGAATCTTCCCTGCTCTAAGGAGAACATAAGAATATAAAAAATAAGAGCAGGAGTAGGATATCTGGGCCCTCGAGCCTGCTCCATCATTCAATATCGTGACTGATCTGATCATGGACTCAGCCCCACTCCCCTGCCCGCTCCCCATAACGCTTTACTCTCATATCGCTCAAAAATCTGTCTATCTCTGCCATAAATATATTAATGACCCAGCCTCTACAGATCTCTGTGGCACAGAATTCCACAGATTTACAACCCTCTGAGAGAACAAATTCCCTCTCATCTCAGTTTTAAATGCACGACGCTTTAATCTGAAACGATACCCCCTAGTTCTAGATTCGCCTATGAGTGGGAACATCCTCTCTGCATCCACCTTTTCAAGCCGCCCAGTATATTTTATATTTCAATAAGGTCACCTTTCATTCTTCTGAACTCCAATGAGTATAGTCCCAAACTACTCGACCTATCTTCATAAGTCAACCCCCTCATCAAACGAGTGAACCTTCCCTGAACCGCCTCCATCGAACGTATACCTTCCTTGAATAGAGTGACCAAAACTGTACGCATTACCCCAGATGTGGCCTCATCAGTACCCTGTAGGAGGACTTCTCTACTTTTATACTTTAAACCCCTTCCAACTCCAGCTTCTCGAGTCTGTCTATGTAACTGAAGTCCCTCATCCCTGGGATCATTTTCGTAAATCTTTTCTGCACCCTCTCCAAGGCCTTCACGTTACTCCTATAGTGCATTGCACAAAATTGGGCATAATACTCCAGTTGAGGCCGAAGCATTGTTTTGCACAGGTTCATCATAATATCCACGCTTTTGTACTCTATACTTCTATTTATAAAAAGATATACTGTCTATTGTGATATAAAAAGGGACAGGGTTTAGTGTAATATAAATAGAGGCAGGGTCGAATGTAATATAATCCGAGACAGGGTTTTGTGTAATTATAAACAGTGACATGGTCTCGTATAATATTTAAAATTACTCCCGGTGCAATGAGCTAGTGAGTACAGCGATAGGAGGATAGATCAGATGAATGTGTGCCTGGGGAGATGGTGCAGGAGGGAGGGCTTTATATTCCTGACGCACTGGGACCGCTTCTCGGGGAGGTGTACAAGTCAGACGGGTTGCACTTCAACAGAGCCGGGACCAACATCCTCAAGGGGAGGAGCGGGGGCGTGGGGGGCGGGGTCGGGGGTGCGGTGTGTAGGAGATTTGCTAGTGCTGTTGGGGAGGGTTTAACCTAGCTTGGCAGAGGGATGGGAACCCGAGAATAGATTCAGTTGGGAGTGAAGTAAAGCTTGAATTAGAAAGCAAAAATTAGAACGTGAGTTTGATGGACAGTGGAACACAGCAGGAAAAACGGGTAAAAAATCAAATTTAAAAGCTCTTTGTCTAAATGTACACAATATTCGTAACAAAATAGATGAGTTGACAGCACAAATAGGTGCAAATGTGTATGATCTGATAGCCATTACAGAGAAGTGGTTGCAAGGTGACTAGGACTGGAAATTAAATATATTCAGGGTATTTGGACATTCGGAAGGACAGACAGAATGGAAAACGAGGTGGGGTAGCAGTGTTAACAAAGTTTGGGATCAGTGCGATAAAAAGAAACAATATTGGCTCAGAGGATCAAGATGAATCAGTTTGGGTGGAAATAAGGAATAATAAAGGGAAAAAGTCGCTGGCGGGCATAGTCTGTAGGCCCCGTAACAGTAGCAACACTGTTGGATGGAGTAAAAATCAAGCAATAATGGAGGCTTGTAATAAAGGAATGACAATAATCATAGGTGATTTTAACCTTCATATTGATTGGACAAAGCAAATTGGCTAGGGTTGCCTTGAGGAGGACTCCATAGAGTGCATCCGGGATAGTTTCCTTGAACAGTATGTTGCGGAACGAATCAGGGAGCAGGCTATCTTAGATCTAGTACTGTGTAACGAGGCAGGATTGATAAATGATCCAGTCATAAAGGATCCTCTCACAATGAGTGACCATAATATAGTTGAATTTCTAATTCAGTTGGAGGGTGAGAAAGTTGGCTCTCAAACTAGGTTCCTAAACTTAAATAAAGGAGACTACAAAAGGAAGAGTGCAGAGTTGGCTGCAATGGAGTAGGCTGGGAAAATATACAAAAAAATGGGATGGTTGACGAGCAGTGGCAAACATTTAAGAATATATTTTATAACTCGCAACAAAATATATCCCAATGAGAAGAAAAGACTGCAGGGGAAGGGATAACCGTCCGTGGCTAACTAAGGAAATATGGGCGGGTATCAAACTGAAAACAAATGTATACAATTTGGCCAAAACTAGTGGGAGGCCATAGGATTCGGAAATTTTTAACAGCCAGCAGAGGACGATTTAAAAAATATTGAGAGAGGAAGATAGATTATGAAAATAAACTAGCACAAAATATAAAAAACAGATAATAAGAGTTTCGACAGGTATATAAAATGGTAAAGTGTGACTAAAGTAAATGTTGGTCCCCTGGAGGATGAGATGGGGGGTATTCAAATGGAGAACAGTGAACTGGCAGATGCGCTGAACAAATATTTTGTATCGGTCTTCAAGGTAGTAGATACTAAGAACATCCCAATAGTGGATACTCAAGGGGCTATGGGTGGGAAAGAAATTAATACAATCAATTTCACAAATTGTAAAATAATGGGACTAATGGCGGACAATCCGCTGGACATGATCGCTTTCGTTCTAGAATCTTGAGAGAAATGGTTGCAGTGATAGTGGATGCATTGTTTGTAATCTACCAAAATTCCCTGGATTCTGGGGCGGTCCCAGCGGATTGGAAAGGCGCAAATGTAACGCCCTATTTAAAGAATGAAGCAGAAAAAAACAGGAAACTATAGATCAGTTAGCCTAACATGTGTCATTGAGACATTCCATTATTAAGGAAACAGTAGTGGGACAATTGGAAAAGCATGATTCAATCAAGCAGAGTCAGCCTGCTTTTATGAAAGTGAAATTATGCTTGTCAAACTTGCTGGAGGTGTTTGGCGAAGTAACGAGCAAGTTGGATCAGGGGGAACCAATGGATGTGGTGTATTTCAATTTGCAGAAATCATTCGATAAGGTGCCACATAAGAGGCTACTGCATAAGTGAAAATCTCACGGGTTTGGGGTAATATACTAGCATGAATAGGAGATTGGTTTATTAACAGAATGCAAAGTGCAGATAAATGGATCATTTTGCGCTTGGCAAAGAGTGACTAGTGTGTTCCACAGGGATCGGTACTGGGTCATCTATTATGTTCAATCTATATAAATTAGTTGGATGAAGGGACTGAGTGTAATGTAGTCAAGTTTGATGATGTTACAAAGATGGGCAGGAATACAAATTGTTAGGAGGACACAAAAAATCTGCGAAGAGATATAGACAGGCTAAATGAGTGGGCCAAAATTGGGAGATGGAATACAATGTGGTAAAATGTGAGGTTACCCATTTTGGCAGAAATAATAGAAAAGCAAATTTCAATTTAAATGGAGAAAAATTGCAAACTGCTGCAGTAAAGAGAGACCTACGGGTCCTTGTGCATGAAATATAAAATGTTAGTATGCAGGTACAGCAAATTATCACGAAGGCAATATGAATCTTGACATTTATTGCAAGTGGGATAGAGTATAAAAACAGCGACGTCCTGCTACAACTGCGCAGGGTATTGGTGATGCCACACCTGGAGTACTGCATTCAGTTTTGGTCTCCGTATTTAAGGAAGGATATACTTGCATATGAGGCTGTTCAGTGAAGGTTCACTATGTTGATTCTGGAAATGAGCGCATTGTCTTATGAGGATAGGTTGAACAGATTGGGCCTATACACATTGGAGTTCAGAAGAATGAGAGGTGATCTTAAAGAAACAAAAGATAATGAGAGGGCGTGACGAGGTGAATGCAGCGAGCATATTTCCACTGATAGGTGAAACTAAAATTCGGGTCATAGTTTCAGAATAATGGGCCGCCGACTGAAAACTGAGATGAGGAGATCTTTCTTCCCTCAGTTCGTTATAAATCTATGGAATTATCTACCCATACTCTGAGTTGTAGAACATAGTTAAGGCATAGAGAGACAGATTTTTGAGCCATGAGGGAGTAACGGGTTATGGGGTGTATTGTATCGGGTTAATCACATAGGGTTAATTATGATATTTAGTCATTCACAGTGTGTCCCTGCTGCATGCTTCATGGATAGGAAGAGAGAGAACGCGACCTTGAGACGCACACCAGCTTGTTATGAGACGGTCCGTGGCTCGTGGTCTCATGCTTTGTGGACAAGCACCTGGTGCCTTACAGATTAGGAGTTGACCATAAACCACATAAACCAATATTTTTTTTCAATAGTATGTTTAATTGACAGTATAAAGGTACACCACTTTCCCGTAGCTCTTTGAACTTCGCCTTGGACCGTGATTCGCGAGTGGTGCCGGGACCCCCAATGCTCCAGACCAGCCGTCACTTGTGGAGTTCCCGATGGGCGGAAGGCCGTGAGCATTGTTGCATCTTATCATACGTCTCTTTTCTTCGTAAACTGTATTATTAAAGTTTATTTTCTCTCAGTAAATGGTATCTTTTTCTTTACTTCATTTGTCTTGTCTCTTATTTAACATTCATCCAGATCCCGAACCTGGGTCAATTATTATTGACCCAAAACATTTTGGCGTCACGAACAGGATCTGGTAAAATGTTTAAGAGAAAAGACAAGAAGCAGTCTCCTCCTGCGGGAGAGAAATATAGAATACCAGGGTGGGGCACGAGGGATGAGGGTTTTGGTTCTCTTGCCAAGGTGCTAGCCCGGTTTGGACCGCCGCAACATTGGGATATCCCGTTATTGGAACAGAACAAAGTTAGAGCTGTACCTCACGTGGTACGTCTCTCCTGGAGGAAGCAGGCTTCCCACAGGAGAAAAAGAGTCCCCCACAAATGGGATGGATTTTGTTGATAGCCTTAAGGGTGATGTGCATACAACTGAAAGAAATTGAGGCAGAATAACTAGAATTAAAAACAGCTGCTAAGGTTTTGGAAAGTCAAAACTCGACGCTGACTGAAGCGGTCCGCACTGCACAAGTGCAGGCGGACAAGGTCAATGAACAATCAGAAACTTTAATATGCCTCAGGCGACAGTACAAAATAAAAAGAAAGCTAGACGATGGAAATTACAGCTGAATTTGAAATATATATTTTGTATTTGCTACTGCATGTGGTATGGACTAGCTCAATTAGATCCCAGTGCGTGTTTAAAAGCTCATGCAAAATCATGTGGGGAATGTATACAAGCTGGAAAAAATGGAGAGGCGGGGGGAACAGGAGGAATATAAAGACCCTACCCCATACGCTCCGAGCACGGAAGCTAAACCCCTTTTGACAAATAAGACCAAACAGCAAGATGGGGAACAGCCGGTAACCACTAGAGGGGTGTGCACTTCACCACGAGTGAGTTACAAAAAATCGTTACTATCGGGGTCCGGCAAAAATATCTATCTGCCGTTGATTGGGAAGGGGAGGTAAAACCTTGGAATACTATCTTGGAGGGTTCGATACAGTTGCGGAACATGGCAACACAGGGAGGAATATATCACCAACAATCTGGGGGCCAGATCAGGAGCTCTTTATGGCAGGAATGCGGAGCAGGCTGATGAAGAGTGGCCCTCCTATGATGAGGGGTGCGTTATTCGCATTATTGGGACCAGCCCAAGGGCAGCGGGTGGGACACTCTTGCCTATTGTTAGGACAGTTAGAGGATGTAGAAGTCACCTCGACTAGGATGCAGGAGCACTCCTCGTTAGAACCACATCAATCCAAGCTCCAGGGGATCTGAGGCCACACATTCCGATTACTTACCTGGCAGGGGAGCAACCATAAGCAGCTTTGTTGAAAGAAGAAAGCTTTTGAATGTCTGTCTGTGAATGAAAGTGCTTTTGTGATTTTTTGACTGCGGAATTAATTTTTCATGTGTCTGAAAGCCTGTTTTGAAAAATAGTGGAGTTGCCTGTTTGTTTTAGCTCCATCCATGTTCCAAACAGAGTGAAGGTTTCTGTAACCCTTCACAGTGTTGTCCTGTATGTGGAAAGACTTCATAAAGTGTGAACCTTACAAGGCAAACCATACAATGGCTCATTAGACATGCGGTGTGCTCTTACAATAGTCCTGTTTGGCCTGTGCAGAAACCCGACAACATTTGAAGGATGACTGTGGACTACCGACAACTGAACACATTTGCCCATCCCCTGGCAACCGCTGTCCTAGGTGTAGTAACTGTAGCAGAGCGGCTGTCTGAAGAAGGTGCGGAGTGGTATGCGGTTATCGACCTGGCCAATGAGACACACAAGGTCGGGCGAGCGCAGCAAACCTTCATAGTGCGCTGGAAATAGTATATCGCAGACAGAGCAAATAAAGGCAAAGAAAGAATCACCCGACTCCATGAGCATGTGGCTGAATACCCACAAACCGCAGAGAGTGAACTTACGCAGTCATCTGTCAGTTTAACCAAAGAGTCACCGATCCCTTGGGGCGTGTCTTTTGAACAGTTAGCACCTGAAGAACGTAGCCATGCCTGGTTCACAGGTGGCTCAGCGGTCTGGCGAAACGGCTGCGGCGATGGTGAGCCGCTGCCTTCAATCCAAAAACCCAGACAATTGTGCTTGATGAGGGCGTGGGAGGCTCCAGCCAGCTAGCAGAACTAGCAGCTGTAGTCCTTGCGTTAGAAGAGGAACAACAACAAGTGCACATATATACTGACTCATGGGCAGTAGCCAATGGCATGACGAGCTGAATGCGAAACTGGCCATTAACATGACTGGCAAATAACTGGGAAAGACTTGTGGGGAAAGCAACTATGGGAACAAATATGGTCCAAAGTCCAGAAGATGAAAATAACTGAATAGCATGTGGACGCTCACATGAAAAACACTTCAAACACTTCTGAATATAATAACACCATTGATAATATAGCCCGGGTACGGACTGTCAAAGACGCGGAAGACGAAGAATATGGCACAGGCAAGTGGGCCCACCACAAATCTAGACATGTGTGCATTCAGGGTACGATACAATGGGAACGAAATAGGCCTTACATTTAACTACGGACGGTGTTAAACAGATCATAAACACCTGTGAAATTTGCAAAAGGTGAAGAATTTTCCCCTACAATGACCAACCGGTGCCCATATTAAGAGAGGGACTCAACCAGCACAAATATGGCAAGTTCATTATGTCGGACCTTTACCATTGCAACAACGGTTCCAATATTTGCTCACTGCTGTTGATACCTTTTTTGGACTTTTGATAGCTTATGCAGTGACTAAAGCGAATCAACAAAGTACGATTAAAGGACTGGAGAATTTAATCACATACTACGGTGAGCCAGCAGAAGTACATTCCGATAATGGGTCGCACTTCACAGGTCAAACAGTGCAACAGTGGGCGGTAGACAACGGGATCTATTGGATGTTTCACATACCATACTATCCGCAAGCTGCAGGGTTAATAGAACGTATGAATGGATTACTTAAGCAACAGATTAACTCCCACTAACACATTGCAAGGGTGGTTAAAGATCTTACCACAAGCAGTGCACAATCTGAATCACCGACCATTGTGGGGGGGGGGGACTCCCATAAGCCACATGTTAGGCAAAGTTAGTGTCCCTACTATTGAAAAAGGAAATCAGACTCAGGACACAGTTTGTGAAGGAGGAAAAGTGTGGGTGCAGTACCCCCAGAAACCCTTACAAGCAGGGGAAATCTTAGCGAAAGGAAGAAGGAAACACTTATTGGGTGCTCCTGACTGGGCAATTGACTAAACGGGGCTGAATTAACATACCTATGCTTCCTCCCACAGGAATTCTGCCCAAAATGGCGACTTACTAACTCGTGCTGGCCAGTGTCTGTGTCTCGTTGTCTGTGAATTTGCTACTTCCATCCTCAAACACAGCATAGAATGGCCGTATAGGGTGGCTGTTAGCTAACACTGATCATACGCAAGACAATTACTAACATTCCTTCCACTGAAGATCTAACTCATTTGGCTCAATTCCTAAAAGCTAACACTGATCATTATCTTACTCGTCGTGTTATTACTGCTTGAATGTATTCTTAGGTGTAGATTGCGGGCGTTGCTTGTGCATAACTGATGCATTACGCCTTCATCTTGATAATATTACTTAGAATGTCTAAACATCAAGCGTGGATTGTATTGTATGGGGTTAATCACATAGGGTTAATTATGATATTTAGTCATTCACAGTGTATCTCTGCTCCATGCTTCGTGGATAGAAAGAGAGAAAGTGACCTTGAGATGCACACCAGCTTGTTATGAGA
Organism: Pristiophorus japonicus; assembly: GCF_044704955.1. NCBI lineage: Eukaryota > Metazoa > Chordata > Chondrichthyes > Pristiophoridae > Pristiophorus > Pristiophorus japonicus. The sequence goes on along the minus strand of NC_091999.1, from coordinate 19,507,556 downwards.
CGGTCTGCGGCTCGAGGTCTCATGGATTGTGGACAAGCACCTGGGGCCTTACAGATTAGGAGTTGGCCAAAAGCCACATGCACCCATGTTTTGTTCAATATTATGTTTATTTGATAGTATACACTGTCCCGTAGCTCTTTGAACTTCGCCTTGGACCATGATTCGCGAGCGGTGCTGGGACCCCCAATGCTCCAGACCAGCCGTCGCTTGTGGAGTTCCCAACGGGCGGAAGGCCGTGAGCGTTGTTGCATCTTATCATACTTCTCTTTTCTTCGTAAACTGTATTATTAATGTTTCTTTTCTCTCAGTAAACAGTATCTTATTCTTTACTTCATTTGTCTTGTCTCTTATCTAACATTCATCCAGATCCCGAACCTGGATCTATTATTATTGATCCAAAACATGGGGAGCGGAAGAGAAGTGGAGCTGAGTCCATGATCAGATCTTCCATGATCTTATTGAATGGTGGAGCAGGCTCGAGGGGCGAAATGGTCTACTGCTGCTCCTATTTCTTATGTTCTTTTGAATTACTCACAGATTTCCAGGTCTAGTCTCACCAGGGTGTTGTATAACTGCAGCATAACTTCTAACATTTTTTTATTCTAGTCCTCTGGAGATAAAGCCAAATATTTCACTAACCTTTTTGATTATTGTATGTACTTGTTCATGACGTTTTAATGGACTATTTACTTGGACCCCAAGTCTCTTTTGATCTCCACTGCATTTAGCATTCCACAATTTGGAATGTATGATGTTCTATCATTTTAGATGCAAAACTGATGACCTCAAATTTGCCTACATTGAAATCCATTCGGTAGAGTTTTGCCCTTTCATTTAAGCTATCGATATCCTTTTGCAATATTATGCTGTCATCTACATTGCATATAATACCACCTATCTTTGTGTCATCAGCAAGTTTGTACATATTACTTTCTAAGCCTTCATCTAATTAATTAATAAATACTCTGAATAGTTGAGTCCCCAACATAGATCCCTGTTGGACACCACTATTCACCCCTGTCAAGTTGTGTACCTAGCCATTATCTCCACTCTCTGCCCTCTCTACCGCTCAGCCGATATCCTAACCAGGTTAATAATCTGCCTTAAATTTCATGGGCGTCTACCTTAGTTAATATGATGTTATGCCTGTCTCAAATGTCTTCTGGATGTCCATATTAAGAATAGTCATAGACATTTCACTGTTTACGAATTTAGTCATCTCCTCAAAAAACTCAATCAGGCTTGTCAGGCATGATCTACCTTTCACAAATCCATGCTGGCTCGCTCTGATCACTGGAAATTTCCAAGGTGTCCTGTTACCATAATTCCAGAATGCCTGTGATAGGGTGGAATGCAGGAGTATTTTGTCACATAATCACAAACTTTCCCTTTTGTTCTTTCCTCCGCAACCTTATTTCACTGCCACTGTGCTTGCTTCACATCTGATTTCTTTAATTGTTTCCATATAAATATATTAAAATTCTGTATGAAAGAAATAGGAGCAGGAGTAGGCCATATGGTCCCTCGAGCCTGCTCCGCCATTTACTATGATCATGGCTGATCCGATCATAGAATCAGTTCCACATCCCTACTCGCTCTCCATAAACCCTTATTCCATTATTCGTTGAACAAATGTCTATCTCTGTCTTAAATGTATTCAATGTCCCAGCTTCCACAGCTCTCTGAGGCAGCGAATTACACAGATGTACAACACTCTGAGAGAAACAAATCCTCCTCACCTCAGTTTTAAATGGCGGCCCCTTGTTCTAAGATTATGCCACCTAGTTCTAGTCTCCCCTATCAGTGGAAACATCCTTTCTGCATTCACCTTGTCAAGCCCCCTCATAATGTTATACATTTCGATAAGATCAACTCTCATTCTCCTGAATTTCTATGGGTAGAGGCCCAACCTACGCAACCTTTCCTCATAAGTCAACCCCCTCATCTCTGGAATCAATTTATATTATTATCCGACACGGGAGTGAACAGGAAAATGTGTCATCAATTGAGATACTACAGTGAGAATGGGAAGAATGGGCCATGGTCTTTGATAATGTTTGGATTCTAATATACATTGTTTGTTGAGATTTTTTAGTCAATCATCGCAATTGTTTGTATATATTCAGTTAACAAGAGACTGCTGACTGGGTTCTGAAACACCGATTTTTATGCAAAACTTGAATATTGCATATACCATGGGATCTGAGCATTTCAAGTGTTTGTTTATTTATCGATATTTTTATTTCTTAGGGGGTAGATATCCCGTCGTGGAAGTTTGGACTAGGCGGAGGTGGAGATGGTTTATAACATTCGTCATATTTTCAAATAAAAGAGTCCACCGACTGATTCAGCCAAGATCGTCACCACCCAGCGGAAGGGCCTTTGGAATATAAGCTGGTGCACGGTGTCGGCAGGAACTGTGAGTCGCCAATTCCCAGGGTGATACCGCCCTTTTCTGTGGAACGGAAAACCACCTTTGATAAAATCGAACAATGTGCTGGTTGCCACGTTTATATATCATAATAATAGGGAACAAGCCCACAATTTGCTGCCGATCAATTTAACAAATTGAGCCTTTATATTTAAATGCTTATCAGAATGAACTAAGGTTAGGATTTGGTTGATGGTGGAGAAAGTTGGATTGAGGTCATGAGAGGAGGTCACCTCCCCCAAAGAAGGTTAGACTCTGCTCCGCAAACAGGTAAATCCCACAAACCCTTAATGATAAAATTAACATCAGAATAACGATGGACCTCAAAATCTCCCGACTCAGATTTCAGTTGCCCATTCCTACATCCCAGATATGTCCACAGAGCGCAGTAATTCCACGTCGTCAAGTGTTCCTGAATCCCAGTAATGCAGCAACTGCTCCAAAATCTTGAGAATGCTTTTGAATGTGTTCCCAGTTTAATGGACCTAAATTCCAGCCTTCCGAGATCGTTAGCGAGTCATTGCTCCTAGCATTTTACACTCCAATGCTTCAAGGATTCCGAAAACCCTTCGCCAAATGCTCCAGTCACTGGTATGACACCTAGAAATATTTCCAGACCATTCTCAGAACTGCCAGATTCCATTGTCCCGAATACATAAGAACATACGACATAGGACCAGGGAAAGGAAATTAGACCCATCGAACCTGCCCCGCCATTCAATACGATCATGGCTGATCTGAACGTAGGCGTAGCACCAGTTCTATGAATCTTTATGGTCCCCATGAATCTTTACTCCGTTATCGTTCACAAATCTGTCTATCTCCACTTTAAATAAATTCAATGACTCAGCATCTACACCTCTCTGTAGAAGAGAATTCCACATTTTTACGACAATCTGAGAGAAGAAATTCCTCATCTCAGTTCTAAATGGGTTTGCCCGTTGTTCATAGACAACGCCACTAGTTTTAGGTTTCCCCGCGAGTAGAAATAGCCTCTCTGCATCTATTTTGTCGATTCCCCTCTGAATCTTATATGCTTCAGTAACAGCACCTCCCATTGTTCTAAACTTCAATGAGTATAGACTCAACCTGCTCCACATTTCTTCATAATTCCACCCCTTCATCTCAGGAATCAACCAAATGAACATTCTCTGAACTGATTCCTATGCAAATATATCCCTCGTTAAATACGGAGACCAAAACAGCGTGCAATACTCTACGTGTCGTCTCACAAATACAGTTGTTTTAGGACTTTCCTGCTTTTATACACCATCCCCCTTGCAATGAAGGCCAACATTCTATTTGCCTTCTTGATTGCTTGCTGTACGTGCATACTACCTTTTTGTGGTTCATGCAGACGGATAACAAAGTCCCTAACTACTGCAGGATTTTGTAATTTTTCTCCATTTAAATAATAATTTGCTATTTTAATTTTTCCTGCCAAAGTGATAAAGCTCACAATTTCCCACATTATACTCCATCTGTCAAATGTCTGCCAACTCATTTAGCCTGTCTATATCCCTTTGTAGATTATTTTAGTCCTCCTCAAAACTGCCTTCCCTACCCATCATTGTATCGTCAGAAAATATTGCTAAATTACACTCGGTCGCTTCATTCAAGTAATTAATATAGATTGTAAATAGTTGAGGCCCCAGTACCGAAACCTGTGGCACCCCACTAGGTACCGTTTGCCAACAACAAAATGACATATTTATCCCGACTCTCTGTTTTCTGTTAGCTAGCCAATCCTCTTTCGATGCTAATATATTACCCGCTAACCTGTGAGCTGTTACCTTGTGCAGTACCATTTTATGTGACATCTTATTGAATGCCTTTTCGAAATAAAAACACATCATATCCACTGGTTCGCCCTTATCCTCCCTGCTTGTTACCTCCTGGAAGAACTGCAGAAAAATTGTCAAACGTGATATCTCTTTCAAAAATTAATGCTGACTCTGTTTAATATATTATGCTTTTCCAAATGTCCTGCTACTGTTCCTTAATAATGGATCACAGCATTTTACCAACTATAGATGTTAGGCTAATTGGCCTATAGATTTTTGCTTTATGTCTCCCTCCTTTTTTTAAATAGGGGCGTTATATCTGCAGTTTTCCAATCCGCTTGGACATTTCCAGAATCCAGGAAATATTGGTAGATTGCTACCAGTGCATCCACTATCTCTGATGCCACGTATTTTAAGACCTTAGGATGCCAGTGATCAGGTCCAGGGAACTTGTCCACATTTAGTCCCATTATGTTACCGATTACTTTACTTTTAGTGGCAGTAATTGTTTTAAGTTCCCCCTCGCCATCGACCCTTGATTATCGATTATTGGGATGTTTTTAGTGCCATCGACTGAGAAGACCGAGACATAATCTGTGTTCAAAGCCTCTGCCATTTCCCTGTTCCCCATTATTAATGCAATGTCTCATCCCCTAAGGGACCAATGTTTACTTTAGCTATTCTCTTCCTTTTTATATACTTTTAGAAGCATTTAATATTTGTTTTTACAATACTTGCTATTTTAATCTCTATATCCACCTTCTCTCTCTAAATTATATGTTTAGTCGTCCTTTGCTGGTTTTATAAATATCCCAAACCTTTGGCCTCCCTTCAATCTTGGCAACATTGCAAGCCATTTGTTTCTATTTATAAGCTCTTTTACTTCGTTAGAAAGCCACCAATGGTTCTCCCTTCTCATAAAGTCGTTCCTTCTCACTGGAATACATTTTTGTTGAAAGTTATGAACTATCTCCTTAAATGTCTGCTGCTGCTTATTAACTGTCTTACGCTTTAATCTGTTTCTCTGGTCCACATTAGCCAACTCTGCTTTCATACCTTTCTGATCAACTTTACTTAAGATTAGGACACTGGTTTGAGACCCACATTTCTTACCCTCCAACTGGATTTGAATTTCAACCATGCTATGATCACTCTTTCCTTGAGCATCCTTTAATATGAGATAACCCTGTCTCATTACACTGTACCAGCTTTAAGATAGACTGCTCCCTGATTGGTTCCACAACGCACTGTTTATGGGGCCCATCGCGGATACACTCTATGAATGCTTCCTCAAGGCTACCTTGGGCAATTTGATTTTTCCAAATAATTTTAAAGATTAAAATCACCCATTATTATTGCTATACCTTTTTTAGAAGCCTCTGTTATTCTTGATTTATTCTCGGCCTAGAGACTACACCTACCATTGACTTCTTCCATTTTATTTATTTTCTCCACGCAAAATGATTCTACATTTTGATCTTCTGAGTCAATATCATTTCTAACTAATGCACTGACCTCATCCTTTATTAACAGAGCTACCCCACCTTCTTTCCCTTTCTGTCTATTCTTTCGAAATGTCAAATAACCCTGAATATTCAAATTGCAGCATTGATCACTTTGCAACCACGTCTCTGTAATGTCTATCAGAACTTTTCGATTTATATGCATTTGTGCCGTCAACTCATCTATCTTGTTATGAATTCTGCGTGCATTCAGAACTTTTAATTTTGACGTTTTAGCATTTTGCCCTTCTTTGACTCCGCTTTCTGATACACTCTTATCATTATACATTCTGTCCCTTCCTGTCACACTCTTGTTATCATTCCCCCCAGCTTCTCCTTGAGTTTTTAAATCCCCCCTCTACATAGTTTAAAACCGTCTCTGCAGCCCGAGTTATTCGATTCTCCAGGACACCAGTTCCAAGACAGTTCAGGTGATGCACATCCCAAAGAAATTTACCTGTATTGGATAAAACTGGTCGACTGTTAATGAGCAAATTGTGTTCTATTTATATTGTGCAAACGTGGATGCGTTTATATTCTGTAAAACTGTTCCATTTATCATTAAAAACGGGTTGTGCTAATATCTTTCCAATTAATGATCCGATGTAAGAACCTAAGAACATAAGAATTAAAAACAGGAATAGGCCATCTATCCCCACGAGCCTGCTCCACCATTCAACAAGATCATGGCTGATCTGGCCGTGGACTCAGCTCCCCTTACCGGCCCGTTCCCCGTAACCCTTAATTCCCTTATTGGTTAAAAATCTATCTATCTGTGATTTGAATATATTCAATGAGCTAGCCTCAACTGTTTCCTTGGGCTGATAATTCCACAGGTTCAAAACCATCTGGGAGAAGAAATTCCCTTCCAACTCGGTTTTAAATTGGCTCCCCAGTATTTTTAGACTGGGCCCCGTAGTTCTAGATTCCCCGACCAGTGGAAAGAACCTCTCTGCCTCTATCTTGTCTATCCCTTTCATTATCTTAAATGTTTCTATAAGATTACCCCTCATCCTTCTGAACACCAACGAGTAAAGACCCCGTCTACTCAATCTATCATCATAAGGTAACTCCCTCATCTCCGGAATCAGCCTAGTGATTCGTATCTGTACCCCCTCCAAAGCTAGTATATCCTTCCTTAAGTAAGGTGAGCAAAACTGCACACATTACTCCAGGTGCGGCCTCACCAAAACCCTATACAGTTGCAGCATGCCCTACCTGCTTTTGTACTCCAATGAAGGCCAACCTTCGATTCGCCTTCCTGATTACCTGCTGCACCTGCAAAATCATTTTTTGGGATTCATGCACAAGGACCCCCAGGTCCCTCTGTACCACAGCATGTTGTAATTTCTCCCCATTTAAATAATATTCCCTTTCACAGTTTTTTTTTCCAAGGTGGATGACCTCACAATTTCTGACATTGTATTCCATCTGCCAAACCTTAGCCCATTCGCTTAACCTATCTAAATCCCTTTGCAGCCTCTCTGTGTCCTCTACACATCCCGCTTTCCTACTAATCTTTGTTTCATCTGCAAACTTTGTTACACTGCACTCTGTCCCCTCTTCCAGGTCATCTATGTATATTGTAAACAGTTGTGGTACCAGCACCGATCCCTGTGGCACACCACTAACCACTGATTTCCAACCCGAAAAGGACCCATTTATCCCGACTCTCTGCTTTCTGTTCGCCAGCCAATTCTCGATCCATGCTAATACATTTCTTCTGACTCCGCATACTTTTATCTTCTGCAGTAATCTTTTGTGTGGCACCTTATCGAATGCCTTTTGGAAATCTAAATACACCACATCCATCGGTACACCTCTCTCGTTATCTCATCAAAGAATTCCAGTAAATTAGTTAAACATGATTTCCCCTTCATGAATCCATGTTGCGTCTGCTCGATTGCAGTATTCCTATCTAGATGTCCCGCTATTTCTTCCTTTTTGATAGCTTCAAGCATTTTCCACTACAGATGTTAAACTAACTGGCCTATAGTTACCTGCCTTTTGTATGCCCCCTTTTTTAAACAGAGGCGTTACATTAGCTGCTTTCCAATCCGCTGGTACCTCCGCAGAGTCCAGAGAATTTTGGTACATTATAATGTATGCATCTGGTATAACTTCCGCCATCTCTTTTAATACCCTGGGATGCATTTCATCAGGACCAGGGGATGTCTCTACCTTGAGTCCCATTAGCCTGTGCAGCACTACCCCCCCTAGTGATAATGATTGTCTCGAAGTCCTCCCTTCCCACATTCACGTGACCAGCAATTTTTGGCATGGTTTATGTGTCTTCCACTGTGAAGACCGAAGCAAAATAATTGTATACGGTATCAGCCATTTCCACATTTCCCATTATTAAATCACCCTTCTCATCTTCTAAGGGACCAACATTTACTTTAGTCACTCTTTTCCGATTTATATATCGATAAAAGCATTTACTACCTGTTTTTATGTTTTGCGCACGCTGACTTTCGTAATCTATATTTTATTTCTTTATTGCTTTCTTAGTCATTCCTTGCTGTCGTTTAAAATTTTCCCAATCTTCTAGTTTCCCACTAACCTTGGCCACCTTATACGCATTGGTTTTTACTTTGATACTCTCCTTTATTTCCTTGGTTATCCACGACTGGTTATCCCTACTCTTACCGCCCTTCTTTTCCACTGGAATATATTTTTATGAGCACTATGAAAGAGCTCCTTAAAAGTCCTCCACTGTTCCTCAATTGTGCCACCATTCAGTCTCTGTTTGCAGTCTACTTTAGCCAACTCTGCCCTCATCCCACTGCAGTCCCCTTTGTTCAAGCATATTACGCTCATTTGAGACACTACTTCCTCACCCTCAATCTGTATTGCAAATTCAACCATACTGTGATCACTCATTCCGAGAGGATCTTTTACTCGGAGATCGTTTATTATTCCTGTCTCATTATACAGGACCAGATCTAAGATCGCTTGCTCCCTTGTAGGTTTTGTAAAATACTTTTCGAAGAAACAATCCCGTATGCATTCAATGAATTCCTCCTCAAGGCTACCCCGTGCAATTTGATTTGACCAATCGATATGTAGGTTAAAATCCCCCATGATTACTGCCGTTCCTTTATCACATGCCTCCATTATTCCCTTCATGATTCCGCCCCACCATGAAGTTATTATTTGGGGGCCTATAAACTATGCCCTCCAGTGACTTTTTCCCCGTACTATCTCTAATCTCCACCCACAATGATTCAACATTTTGTTCATTAGAGCCAATATTATCTCTCACAACTGCCCTGATATCATCCTTTATTAACAGAGCTACCCCAACTCCTTTCCCTTCTTGTCTATCTTTCCGAATCGTCAGATACCCCTGTATTTTTAGTTCCCAGTCTTGGCCACCCTGCAACCACGTTTCTGTAATGGCCACCAAATCATACCCATTTGTAATGATTTGTGCTGTCAACTCATTTATTTATTTCGAATGCTGCATGCGTTTAGGTAGAGTATATTAATGCTAGTTTTTAAACCCTGATTTTTAGATTTGACCTCTCCTGCAGCCTCTTTTTATTCGTACATATTGTCCCTTCCTATCACCTTGTGGTTTATACTTACCTCAGTGCTATTCTGCTCTGTTGCCTCCTGGCTTTTACATTATTTCTTGGGATCCTGTATATATGAGCTCTCACCCACTCTAACTAGCTCAGAGCCCTCTCCTGTGTTCGGAATACTCCTCGCATTGAGGCACCGAGCTTTCAAGCTTGCCTTTTTATTACACTTTGACCCTTTAGAATTTTGCTGTACAGTTGCCCTTTTTGTTTTTTGCCTTGGCTTTCTCTGCCCTCCACTTTTACTCATCTCCTTTCTGTCATTTGCTTTTGTCTCTTTGTTGTTTCCCTCTGTCTTACTGCATTGGTTCCCATCCACCTGCCATATCATTTTAACTCCTCCCCAACAGCACGAGCAACACTTCCCCGAGGGCATTGGTTCCGGTCCTGCCCAGGTGCAGACCATCCGGTTTGTACTGGTCCCACTTCCCCCAGAACCGGTTCCAATGCCCCAGGAATTTGAATCCCTCCCTGCTGCACCACTGCTCAAGCCACGTATTTATCTGAGCTATCCTGCGATTCCGACTCTGACTAGCACGTGGCACTGATAGCAATCCCGAGATTACTACTTTTGAGGTCCTAAGCTTTAATTTAGCTCCTACCTCCTTAAATTCGTCTCGTAGGACCTAATCCCTTTTTTACCTATATTGTTGGTACCCATGTGCAGCAGGACAACTGGCTGTTCATCCTCCTTTTTCAGAATGTCCCGCACCCGCTCCAAAACATCCTTGACCCTTGCACCAGGGAGGCAGCATACCATCCTGGAGGCTCGTTTGCGGCGGCAGAAATGCCTATCTCTTCCCCTTACAATCGAATCCCCTATCACTATCACTCTCCCACTCTTTTTCCTGCCCTCGTGTGCAGCAGAGACAGCCACGGTGCCATGAACGTGGCTGCTGCTGCCCTCCGCTGATGAGTCATTCCTCTCTACATTACTCAAAACGTTGTATCTGTTTTGCAGGGGGATGACAGCAGGTGACGCCTGCACTACCTTCCTTGCACTGCTCTTCCTGCTGGTCTTCCATTCCCTAGCTGGCTGTGGACCCTTCACCTGCGGGAAGATCAACTCGTTACACGTGCCACTCACGTCATTCTCAGCATCGTGGATGCTCCAGAGTGAATCTACCCTCAGCTCCAATTCCGCAACGCGGACCATCAGGAGCAGGAGGCGGATACAGTTCCCGCAGTCGCAGTCATCAGGGACACCGGATATGTCCCTGTGTTCCCACATGGTACAGGAGGAGCATATCACGTGACCTAGCTCTTCTGCCATGAGTTAACCCTTAGATACACTTAGATTGGCAACAACAATGCTAAAGTTTACTCACTGTTATAGAAGAGAAAAAAGAAAAACTAATCACCAATCACCAGCCAATCATTTGCCCTCTTGACTGTGACGTCACCTTTCTGTTTCTTTCGACTTCTTTTTTGCCTTCTCCCTGTAGCTGAACAAGCCTCTCACTGAACTCACGCTGCTCCTGGTGTCGCTGGCCTTTATAGGCCTCTCGCCGACCCCGGAACTCACGCCTCTCGCCAAACTCGCGCTGCTGCTGGTCTCGCTGGACTTTATAGGCCTCTCGCCGACCCCGGAACTCCCGCCTCTCGCCGAACTCGCGCTGCTCCTGGTCTCGCTGGACTTTATAGGCCTCTCGCCCACCCCGGAACTCCCGCCTCTCGACGAACTTGCACTGCTCCTGGTCTCGCTGGCCTTTATAAGCCTCTCGCCGACCCCGGAATTATCGCCTCTCGCCGAACTCGCGCTGCTCCTGGTCTCGCTGGCCTTTATAGGCCTCTCGCCGGCCCCGTAACTCCTGCCTCTCCGTCGAACTCGCGCTGCTCCAGGTCCCGCTGGCCTTTATAGGCCTCTCGCCGACCCCGGAACTCCTGCCTCTCCATGCACCTCGCACTGCTCCTGGTCTCGCTGGCAGTTATAGGCCTCTCGCCGACCCTGGAACTCCTGCCTCTCCATGCATCTTGCACTGCTCCTGGTCTCGCTGGCCTTTATAGGCCTCTCGCCGACACTGGAACTCCCACCTCTCCATGATCTCGCACTGCTCCTGGTCTCGCTGGCCTTTATAGGCCTCTCGCTGACCCGGGTACTCCCGCCTCTCCAGGCACCTCGCGCTGCTCCTGGTCTCGCTGGCCTTTATAGGCCTCTCACCGACTCCGGAACTCCCGCCTCTCCACACACCTCACACTGCTCCTTGTCTCGCTGGCCTTTGTCGGCCTCTCGCCGACCCTGTAACTCCCGCCTCTCCATGCACCTCAACAGTAACGGTTGATTTCCCATCACTAAAGGCATTCAAACCTTTTGACTCTTCACTTTTCATATTCTCAATCAGATTTTCTATGAATGCGAGAATCCGAGAAGCCTGGAAGCTGTAAAACAGTTTTGAGCTCTACATGTAGTTACTCAGCCGGTCACTGGGTGCCGCTGTAGAGAAGCAGTGAGCACGAGGGTGAAGTTGACATTCCTCCTCCCTGCTCTGCATAGTCGCCATATTGTATCTTCACTGCGTGTGACATATAGTTAATAGCATCAACCTTTATTGTATTTTTTAAAGTGCATATGTCTATTAAACCTTTGCTGTGTCCCTCCATGTAATAAATAATGTTTAAAATGTCTCTTGTCATGTTGGAAAACAGTGCAGCCAATTTGCAGAGAGCAAGATCCATCAAGCTTCAATGATAATTATGATCAGTGATTCTGCAATAAGTGATACAAAGGCAGAATGCAGCGGATTCTGTAAATCTGAAATCTGAAACAGAAAATGCTGTAAATACTCAATAGTTCAGGCAGCATTTGTGGAGACAGAAACAGAGCCAACATTTCACATCGGTGACAATTCGTCATAACTGGAAAAGGTTAGAGTTGAAAGTGATCTTAAGGAAGTTTAAACTTAAGGAAAGGGGACTGGAGGAAAGAACAAAAGTGAAGGTCTTCGATATGGTGGAAGGCAGGAGAATTTAAATGGCTAAATTGATGATGGTGCAAGGCAAAAGAGGATAGAACAAGCAAAGGATTAAAGGTTGGTCCAGAGGAGCAGTAAATGGCAACAGGAGAATTATTACCAGTAGCTGCTGTCCGAAAAAAATGAAAGTACTGAAATTGTTGAACTCGTTGAATCCAGAATTTTGTAAATTGATTCGTTTGCTAATGTAATTTGAGGGATAAATGTAACACCAGCAGTACTGCCATAAGATCTTTTACATCCACCTGAGAGAGAAGATGGGGTCTTAACTTAAGATTTTTGTGGCAGACGTCACCTCCGTCAGTGCAGCATTCCCTCAGTACTGTACTGGAGTGTCAGCCTGGATTATGTGTTCAATCGCTGAAGTGGGAACTCAGAGGTGAGATTATTACCACTGTGGCAAGACTGAAACTCAATGATTTCATGGCTCCTTTACACCATTTTCCCGTGGTTTCTGGGTTGCTGCCACTGAAGTTACAGAGTACGAGCTGAAGAAGCATCGAGAGAATTAATTTCAGTTTTTTGTAACTGTTTTGAAAAATTACCTTGGCAAAAACATGACCTTAGCAAAAATTAGAAGATAATGTGATTTTGGATTTAGTGGAGAGTCATTCTGCACACCACTCGTCACCATCCCACTCCTCACAAGGTGACCAATTGCAAAGGGCTACGCCTGAGTTACTGCAGACACTTGAGTTGATAATCTATGTCAGGTGACGCATCATTTCAGCGAAACCAGCAGGACAATATTATTGTCAAATGATCTGGAGCTCTGACAAAGGAGGAACGCTGGATTGGAGGGATTCAACAGGAAGGTAGCTGGAGATGATTGTGCCGTGAAGTTTGTTGCTTTAAGGAGAGGATGGGGACAACATGTTTGAAGGCGTCAGGTTGCTGCCTGCGGAAAGAGCTGCATTGACAATATAACCCAGCCCGAGGAAAGAGGAATGGATTTGACAGGTCGGGAATTCAGTGCACTGGGATCTAAGGAGCAGAAGTTGAGTCTGATGAAAGAAATGAATGCGGAGGAGACATGAGAGAGATATACAGGGCCGCAGTATGAATTTGGTAAGAATGGGGAAAATGGGCAGGAGACGGTAGCTGGAGGTCAAAGGAAGGGTAGAAAGCTGTTGCAATCATGATATTGAATGTAACGAAATCTATGAGGCGATTGAAACTTTTTGGGATATATTTGGTGAATTGATGGAAGGCCACAGACCACATATCAACATAGCCAAGTTTTACATGACGCATTGCGATTGAGAATCACACACTCACGCTCTGTGAATGCGGGTTTTTTCTCCCTTTTTCTCCTGTTGGCGGTGTCTCTTGCTGGGCCCGGTTCCATGAGCACCGAGGGAATTCCCGGCCACTCCTATCACCCGTACCACACCATGCATGGCTCTGCATAGCGAGGCCTACAAATTCGTCTCAGGCTGTGGAGCAAATCAGCGGTATCGGATTGAATGCCAGTTATACTATTTGTATGCCTGATTGTCAGAGTGGACAGACTGTTCCACCAATAAAGCGCGGAATCTGAGCTGAGAGTTGTCCTGGCTCCATCCGATGCTCAAATACTAAACTTTCGAACAGGTGGGTCCATGATAAAGACCGGGAGTAGGAACTTTCAAGATTTTTCCTGCCAAATGATCAGGGAGGTTTTGGCGATTTCTAACACTCATTCTGCCTGGACGACTGATATTCATTAACTGATCATTTGCTAGAGATAGGGATTTTATTTAGAGTTTACTCCCAAAACAAATCAGTATCCTGAGCATTGAACGTTGTGTGCATTGTGTCCATTAAACATACAATGCACGGAATAGTATTTAAACATAAACGCAACATAAATGCAATCACACCTGATAATGGTTGTTTGTGGAGTCCAACATGTTGCAGGTCTGAAATCAGTATCTCAAGTCTTCACCAATCCAAATGCTCATTACAAAGAGCTAGTTGTTATCTCACCCCAATCTACGTCGCAATCCACACAATTCTGCATTACAGAATTGTACAAAAGTTAAAATACAATCAAAAATAATGAGGATTTCATCGAATTATTGTTTATTGTTAGGGAATTCCTCCCCTGCTTATGTTAGAGTTGTGAATCTTGCATAAATAACAACCGTGTGATTCTGGCCCGAGTGGTGCTAAACATCAAGCTTTAATATCAATTGAATAATAACAGCATTGTTGTCGTACAATAATTCTACAACATTATATTATTTGACAAGTAATTAATCCAACGTGTTTACCCCACAGATTTCAAGATGATCAGACTTCACCTTTATGGGCTACAGTCAATGCAGTGGACTTCAGACTGTCCAGAGTGCTACAACTGTTGAAGGCAACAGGCTCTACCATTTTACTATTCGGCTACCTTGTGCTGCACTTACGTGTCTTTGTCCTTATCTCCTAGTTATTTATACCGCTCTTATGCTGACTCTGTGTGAACTGACTTCAGATGTCTCACATCCTGCGACTCTTTCATCTTTTATTTTGTTTGTATATAATGTGTTCCACTCAGAGGTGCATATTTATTTATGTACAGGCCTCTTATGACCTTGTGGGCCTCCGTAGTTTTGATTGGCTTAGCATTCTTGCAAATGTATCAGTTACTGCGATAAGTTGCTAACTTTACAATCGTCCCCCTTTTCTTGATGACTGATTCTATTTGCACAGCCTCTTTTGTTCCTACGGCGATGAAAATCTTCGTGTAACACCATCCTCTTTGCTAAATGCCCGAAGGTAGGCGAGATGGGATATCTTACCATGAGCTAACAACTATGACACCCTTACATTGTTCGTTTGTCGGTAGTTTTATTTTTGTTCTGTCTTTTTGTGAATCCACCAAATGAAACTTTTAACTCTAACAGTGATTTTATTTATGTATCAGGATAGTAACACACTTCAGGCACAAATAGATAGAAAGGTGAAATTGTCTTTTCGCGGCAGGATGTTTTAAAATGGCAACTAAAAATGAATACAGGTCACTTGGCTTTTTCAATAGAGGCATTGGGTACCAAAGCAAAGGAGTTACACTAATCCCTCAATATAAATACTGGATTTAGGCTGGGCTGTAGTATTGTCGCCAATTCTGGGCACCGCACTTTTGGAAGGATGTCAAGGCCTTAGAGAATGTGTCGAAAAGATTTACTGCAATTGCAACAGGATGGAAGACATATGTTACATGAAGAGAGTATAGTATCTGATATTGCTTTCCTTAGTGTAGAGAATCTAAGGGAGTTTTGTTAGAAGTGTGCAAAATCATGAACGATTTTGGTAGAGTGAAAAAGAAACAACTGTATCCAGTGGCAGAAGTTCCAGTAACCAGAGGACACAAATTAAATATAATTGTCATTAGAACCAGAGGCGGCATGTGGAACAATAATTTGTGCAGCAAGTTCGTATGATCTGGAATGCATTGACTGAAAGGGCGGTGGAAGTAGATTCAATACTAATTTTCAAAAGGAAATTGGATAAATGCTTGAAGGAAGAACATTTGCCGGGCTACAAGAAATGAGCAGGCGAATGGGGATTATTGGATAGATCTTTCATAGCCATGATGGGCAGAATGGCCATCTTCTGTGCTATGCCACTGGATTAGTCGATGATTCGCACTAAATAAAAAATGATGAATGACCAGAAGTTTCTTTGCAGAAGTAACATTTCCCCCACACCGTTATCAAATTGTGTTTGGCTGGGCGAGTATGGGAGGCCCAGTGTAAGAACGTAGCCTTTTGACGGTATCTTGAGGGCTTAAGCATTGCAAGAGCTAAATGACTGTCAGATTTTCTCTGAAACGATTCTTTACACACTGGCTTGGGCTTTCTGCTGACTGAAGGTTCTGGGAGTGTCACAAGGGGCCTTCTTTATTGAATAACGACAGTTGCTATTGCTAGAAAGGCAAAGGAAAAGGACAAGGGAGGCTCAGATCTCTGACAACTTGATCTCTTATCAGCTTCAAGTCTGTGAGAATGTGAAAGTTATGTGAGCCATGGCATCATAGCAAACTCTGAACCCCTTTTATTAATTTTCAAATAGTAAGCTTTGCTGGACTGAGGTTTGATATTAAGGATGCCAATTTTATCTTTTACTAAGGTAGTATAGTGTTATCAACGGAGGATTATTTCATCTCTGATGGAATTAGCGGGAAGCATGTGGAAAAAAAGGGGTTTTGATTGGACACCATCTTAATCAAGTTTGCGTCATCACCATTGAAACAGAAAGGAGGAACAGAAAAAGCGTATGCTGAGGCTGAAAAGCAGATTACGGATGCCCAAGGGCTTTGCCTGGAGAGAGAACTTGCTGGGCTCAGGATTGTGTAGAATGCGGGGAAAGGAAGATACACGATCGGACGGAATTTTCTGTACTTCCGTTTCTGGAGGTATATCCAACCAGGTTTGGTTTATTCTCAGTAAGACTGGCCAGGAAGGCCACTGATCCGGGCAGGTCATTCTCAGTGTAAAGGGGCCAGGAACGGCATTGATTCGGGCAGCTCATTATCAGTGTGGATGGGACAGGAAGGGCACTGATCCGGGCAGTGCAAACGCGCGTGTGAGCAGAAGGAATGAGCAATGGGCCACGCCTACTACCCAACGGACAATGACGAGTAATATAATTGTGAATCGCAATTTGCAAACAGCTGCTCGGATACTGATTGCATTAAGTCTCCTTTATATTTAAATAAAATCATACCTCCTAGCAATATTGAGTCAACTTCGAGCCATTGAATCGATATTACTAAGGGACTTCCACTTTTTCTTGCAACAGTCTCTACATGCTGATAACAAGTATGTTAAATATTTTTCCTGAAGAAATGTAAAGAAAAACACTAAAACGTTGCAATGTGATTCCAGTGTTAGGATTACATTGTAGCTTTTCGGTGCTTCCCTTTAGAACTTTGCAGCATCAAGTTTGGCCATTCTACTCAATCAAACCGAGAGTTCATTCGATACGATTAATCTGTTTGTTTAATGGTTCGAACTGATAAAAATGGTGATGTCACTGAAGATGTTTGTTCAATGACTGTAACTAACATTAATGTTGATTCTGTCTAATTGTGTATCTGGGGGTTTAACAATGGGTATAATAAGGGATCCTTTGAATGTCGATCAGAGCACATGCGGTATCCTGAACAGACATCACTGCTTCTCACAGAAAATGCACGCTCCGCCCAGAGGTCTAGTCTACGCCATTTACTACACTGCCCTTGCAGCTATTGCTGTCCCAGTTAAAGTATTGCAGTAAGCTAATAATCGTAAAAAACATTAGTTATCTGAATGGTCTCGAAAACTTTATATTGACTGCAATTTGTGCAATGTGTTTTCCTCAGATCATATGGGTAGAAGATGAGGATAGTGAATATAGCCTTCTGAGCGTATCAGAATTAAATGCACCGTGATCTTCATAGAGAAAGACAAGGATGAATCGGTGAAAGTCAGCATAGATTTGTTAACGGAAGGTCATGTCTGACTAACTTGATTGAATGGTTTTGGAGGTAACAAGGAGTATTGATGAGGCTAGTGCGTTTGATGTAGTGTACATGGATACCAGTCTGTAAATTTACATGGTTCTATGAGGCATGTGAAAAAAGGGGCTTCAATTGATAGCCACGGCAGTAATAATTACATTAAATTAAATTAAAACTCGCGCTAATTTTCTGCAATTCAAATTGGACTACATAGCAATGCAGAAAATGAATAGCTGCTTTCATGAATTATCAAACTGTTGGATAAATGAGAAAAACAGAACGATTTGCATTGATGTAGTGCTTTTCACAAGCTCAGGACTTCTAAAGCGATTTACAGCCAATGAATTAATTTTGAAGTTCAGTCACTTTTGCAATTCAGGAAATGCGGCAGCAAATTTGTGACCAGCAAAATTCCACAATAAATGATTTATAACCAGATAATCTGTTTCTTGTGAAGTTGATTGAGGGATAAATATTTGCCAGGACACCGGAGATAACTCACCTGCTCATCTTCGAAAAAGTGCCATGGGATCCGTTAAATATGTTCACTGACTTTGTTCATAGGTTAATCATTTGTTGATAAATGCAGCATTGTTCAATCCAACATATCAATCAATTGATTTACTGATTTATTATACACTTATTTAATTCAACAAATCGACTTATTGAAAGTAAGCTAAAGGTAAACATTTTGAAACAATGAAATGAGTGCTTAGTTTATTAATAAACCTTATTCTGGGAACACATTGATCCCGGGCTTCTCTCCGTTTTATAACCCCGACCAAGGCTCGATCCTTTGCTGCATTTCCACATTCGCTGCTCCTGACATCTTTCCTATAAACGCTGCTCTTTGCCTCCTCAGGTAGGTTCCTGTCATTTTAATTATCATTACACAATTGACTCTTTTAATCCATTTGAAACGTATACAAATGTTTGAATGGATTCTGTTTCCTTATCGATCCCCCTGATAAATGCAAGTTATTATATTTCATACATCCGAGCTCTCCGGTGTGTTGCACTTTGGATGATTACACGGTTTTCATCGCTTCAAGTATCAATGCTGCAATCTTTCTATAATTCCGGACAACGTGTCAATTTTTAGAAGTTTACTGTCATTTTTCATCTCTCTAACTCTCACCTTCTTGCAGTTAATATAGTGGCGATTGTGATCCTGTCCCGAGGAAGGTGCGGTCTCTCCAGTTGTATCACTCGGTATCTGCTGTCCATGGCAGCGACGGATCTCCTGGTCATTATCACCGCTGTGATTTTAAACCGGATTCCGGCTATTTATTTTCCAGGTAGCTTCCTGTCCATCACTCCCGTGTGCAGTCTCAGCATTGCTTTAATTTATGCAGCCAGAGACAGTTCCGTCTGGTTAACGGTCGCTTTCACATTTGATCGATTTGTGGCCATTTGTTGCCAGAAGCTGAAAACAAAATACTGCACCGATAAAACGGCGGCCGTGGTTATTGGAATGATCTGTGCACTGGGCTGTCTGAAAAGCGTTCCCTGGTATTTTATACATGAGCCCATGTACAGAATTGGCAATGTCCCGTGGTATTGCAAATTGAAGAAAATCCGTTATACTTCACCCGTATGGAGAACGTTTGACTGGTTCGACCGTATTCTAACACCATGTCTCCCATTCCTTCTGATCCTTTTGCTCAATGCTGTGACTGTCAGACACATTTTAGCAGCCAGTAGGGCCCGCAGGAGACTCCGGACCCACAGCAATGGGGAGAATCAGAGTGACCCAGAGATGGAGAGCCGGAGAAAGTCCATCGTTTTACTCTTCGCCATCTCGGGAAGCTTCATTCTGTTGTGGATGACTTATCTTGTACAGTTCTTATTTGAGCGATTTACAAGTGATTACAAAATCAAAGGTTTCAGTGATCCCAAATTTATCCTGCAAGAAAGCGGAAATATGCTTCAGCTGTTGAGTTGCTGCACCAATACTTTTATTTATGCAGTAACTCAGAATAAATTCAGAGAGGAATTAAAGAACGCTGTCAAATTCCCGCTGAATATTCTAGGTAAATGAATAAAATAATGAAAGTACAAACCGAGGTTACATTGTGCATTGTGAGAATTGCCCACGGACAGCTTCAGTGTTTAGGAAAGAGTGTTATCGGTATGAAATGAATACATTAGGGCTATAAATTCAATATAGCCCGGGATTCTGCAGTATCTTTAGAAATATTGGAGAATTAGTTCCTGGCGTTAATGCAGTCCATAGGTAAATTCGCCTCACCCTCGCACTACTGCATCAGTTCCCCATTTGCACCACCTGCAGGAGCGAATATCAGTCATTAACCAACTAAATTATTACGCTAATAGATCTGTTCATGTTTGCGCTGGCACAAGAAACAATAGACCTGAAAACTGCTAGATTGTTGTAATGTGGGATAGAAAAGGGACCCTCCGACTCCTACCCGATCTGGCCTACATGCATGCCAGTCTTGCACTAACTAGATGATTCTTCGTGCCGGCATAGTGATGAGTTGTAATTTCTGTATTGGCAATGTCGCTACAATCCTAAGAACAAAACATCTAAAAAATTATGCATATCAATTAATCACCATCCGTAATTTAGTGTAACGACCAGACTCCCAAGCTGGAATTGAGGCATAATAGGAGAGGCCGACTGATGGTCGCAATCTTAGAGATAATGAGTTCCTTACACTTATTGCAGGAGGTGGGGGTGGAGACTGGGGAGTTTGTAAGTGGGAATATTTGTTTTTCTCATACATGACATACATGTCATTAAATTGGGATGTTTTTTCACTGGTTCAGTGGGGGAACATACTCACCGTTGAATGGGGCTGCTTATCTGACTGTGCCAGAAAAAAGCCGTCACAATTTAACGATTGTGAATCCCCAGAACCAGTGCCGAAAACATCCCAGCTAACTGACAATGATTTCCTATCCTAGAGAGACAAACATCCCAATTTACTGACAGGTTACCCTCGTGTACCAGAAACACAAACTTCCCCACTTACAAACTCCCCAGACTCCACCCCGACCTCCGACAATAAGAGTGAGGAGCTGTTTATCTCTAAGATTGAGACCATCAGTTCGGTCGCCCCTACCTTTTCCCTTTCTTCCCCAAGCCCACTGGGCCAAACTTCCTCTAAGGAAGACCGTATCCTGGCCCTGACTTCACATTTTTCCCAGTTTCTCTCCGATCTCTCCTCAAGACCTTTCCGAGC
The DNA here is from genome assembly GCF_044704955.1 of Pristiophorus japonicus. Classification (NCBI taxonomy): domain Eukaryota; kingdom Metazoa; phylum Chordata; class Chondrichthyes; family Pristiophoridae; genus Pristiophorus; species Pristiophorus japonicus. The sequence continues at coordinate 19,486,601 of NC_091999.1, read as the reverse complement.
TCATAATGTCCATGAGACCCATTTCCTGCTTTCTTGGCCCATTTCACATTAAGCTGTTGAACACCCAGCTTCCTTTCCTGGCCTCCATGTTAGCTGACATTGTGAACCGTTCGCTCTCCTCAAGTACTGGCTCACTCGCCCTCAAATCTGCCGTCATCACCCCTCGCCTGAAGAAAAGCAACCCTCGACCCTCCGTCCTTGCAATCTACTGCCGCATCTCCAATCTCCCTTTCCTCTCCAAAGTCCTTTAAAGTGTTGAAGATGCCCAAATCCCTATCCAAGTTTCTGCAATTTCATGTTTGAATCCCTTCAAATGCTTGCCGTGCATGCCACAATAACAAAACAGCTCTCATCAAAGTCATAAATTATATAATATGTGACCATGACAACGGCAAATTATCCCTCCTCGTCCTTCCATACTTGTCTGCAGCATTTGAATAGGTTGACCACTCTATCCTTCTTCAACGTCTCTCCACTGTCGTCCAGATGGGTGAAATTGCACTCCCCTACTTCCATTCATATCTATCTAATCGTAGCAAGAGAATCATGTGCAACGGCTTCTCTTCCCGCCCCTGCAGCGTTACCTCTGCTGTCACACAAGGATCTATCCTTGGCCCCGCCCTACTTCGCATGTACATGTTACCCCTTGGAGACATTATCCGAAAACACATCAGTTTCCACATGTACGCTGATGATATGCAGTTGTACCAAACTACCTATTTCCTCGATCCCCTCAACGGTCTCTAAATTATCAGTCTGATTTTCCGACATGCAGTTGACGATGAGCAGAAATGTTCTCTAAATGACTATTGAAAAGGCTGAAGCCATTGCATTCAGTCCCCGCTACAAACTCCATTCCTTCGCCACTGACTGCCTGCCTCTCCAGAAATTCTCTCTTAGGCTGAATCAGTCTGTTCGCAACCTTGGTGTCATATTTGACCTTTAAATGATCTTTAGACCACATATCCGCATCATAATTAAGACCGCCTATTTCCACCCCCGTAACATTACCCGTCAGTGCACTTGCCTCAACTGATCCACTGCTGAAGCCCTCGTCCATGCCTTTGTGACCTCTAGACTTCACTATTCCAAAACACTTCTGTCTGGCCTCCCACATTCTAGCCTAGGCAAATTAGAGCTGTACTGTCCTAAATTTACCAGGTTCCATTCGCCCATCACCCAGTGCTCGCTGGCCTACATTGGCTTCCGGTTGAGCAAAGCCTTGATTTAAAAATTCCCAGCCTTATTTTCAAATCCCTCCATGGTCTCGCCTCTCCCTATCTTTGTAATCTGCTCCAGCCTCCGAGATGCATGCGCTCCTCTAATTATGCCCTCTTGAGCATCCCCGTTTTTAATCGCTCAACCATTGGTGACCATGCCTTCTGCTGACTAGCCCCAAGCTCTGGAACACCCTGGCTAAACCTTCCGCCTCTCTTGCTCTCTTTCTTCCTTCAAGACGCTCCTTTAAACATAACTCTTTGATCAAGCTTTTGAACACCTACGCTAATTTCTATTTATGAGGTTGAGTGTCAATCTATTTGAATCTCACTGTGCTCCTGCGAAGGGCCCTGGGACATTTCACTACATGAAGGGCGCTATATAACGACAAGTTGTTGATATACTGAAAGTTGACCTTCCTGCATCAGTGGCACAATCATCCCAATTTACAGACAGATAACCTTCCTATACCAGAGACACAAATATCCCAATTTATTGATGGCTGACCCGTCTGTCCCAATGCTGCAGGCATTACTATCTACTATCAGATGATCATTAACTTTTCAGTCTCAAGGGATCTGCAGATCTTTGGCGTTTAAATTTTATGCTTCGGACTGGAGTCTTCCAGAGAGCGTGAACTGAAGGTCTGTATTGGTCATCCCACGTATCGCACTACGAACATGGAAAAAGTACAGTAATTTGTGATATCATCTGTTAGATGTCTGTTAAATCTAGAATAAATCCTTTAATTTTCTATTCCTGTTTTAATCCCGTGCACCTTTTCTGTTATTGTGGTTTAACATGTTCTGCACGCTCCCTGTGGCATCATAGTTCATGGGCGCTCTAGCTTGTATTAGTTTGGATGTTACCCTATTCCTTAATGGGATATGGGCATCGTTTGGAATGACCAGCCTTTACTGCCCATCCCTAATTGTCCTGAGGAATATGGTGGTGAGCCGCCATCTTGAACTGCTTCAGTCCGTTTCGTGAAGGCACTCCTACAGTGCTGTTAAGGAGATGCTGATAGGAATAGGTGTTAGAAGTCGCCGGATTGGGACATGCTGCCGACGAAGCCTTGGTGAGTTGCTGCAGTGCATCTTGTAGATGGTACAAACTGCAGCCACAGTGTGGCGGTGGTGACGGGAGTGAATGTTTAAGGTGGTGGATGGGTACCAATCAAACGGGTTGCATTGTCCTAAATGGAGTCGAGTTGCTTGGTGGAGCTGCACTCAATGAGGCGAGCAGAAAGTATTCCATTACACTTATGACTTGTGTCTTGTAAATGGTGCAAAGGCTTTGGGGATTCTGGAACTGAGACATTCCTTGCAGAATACCCAGCCGCTGACCTTTTCTTGTTGATACATTATTTATGAGGCTGGTCCAGGTTACCTCCAGGATGTTGATGATGGGGATGCAGCGATGGAAATTCTGTTGAATATCATTGAGACAGTGGTTACATTTAGAGATATTCTTGTCTGGCAATTTCTTTGCGTAAATGATACTTTCCACTTATAAGCCCAAGCCTGAATGTCTTCCAGGTAGTTCTGAATGCGGACATGGACTGCTGCATTTTCTGAGGAGTTGCGAATGGCAATGAGCATTGTGAAGCCATCAGTGAACATCTCCACTTCTGTCCTCATGATGAAGGGTAGGCCATTAATGAAGCAGTGGAAGATGGCTGCGCCTAGTACAGTTCCCTGAATAACTCCTGCTATCATGCCCTTGCGCTGAGATTATTGACATCCAACAGCCACAACCATCTTGCACTGTGCTCAGTATGAATCCAGCCAGTGGAGAGTTTCCATCTGATTCCACATTGACTTTAATTTTAAAAAGGCTCCTTGATGCCAAACGTTGTCAAATGCTGCTTGATATCAGGGGCAGTCAGTGTCACCTCCAGAATTCAATCATGTTGTCCATGTTTTGACCAAAGCTCTAATGAGGTCTGGAGTCAAGTGGTCGTCCGTGAACCCAAACTGAGCATTGATGAACAGGTTATTGGTGACCTATGCGGCACTTGATAGCACTGGCAACGACAATTCCTGCACTTTGCTGATGATTGAGAATAGACTGATGGGGTGGTAATTGGCCAGATTGGATTTATTCTGCTTTTTGTGGACAGGACATACCTGGGCAGTTTTCCACACATTCTGTTCGATGCCGGTGTTGTAGCTGTACTGAAACAGCTTTGCGAGAGTCGCAGTTAGCTCTGCAGCACAATTTTGCAGCATGACAGCTGGGAAGTTTTCTGTGACCATAATCTTTGCTGTATCCTGTGCACGCAGCCGTTTCTTGATATCACACCGAATTAATCGAATTGGCAGCAGAATGGCTTCTCTGATGGAGGGGACCTCAGGAGTAGGAGGGCTGAATTATCCACTCGGTTCTTATGGCTGAAGTTGGTTGTAAACGCTTGAGCTTTGCCTTTTGCACTTCAGTGCTGTGCTCCGCCGTCATTTTGGATAGGGATAATCATGGAACCTCCTCCTCTCGTTAGTTGTGTAATGGTTCACCACCATTCACAACTGGACGTGGCAGGACTGCAGAGCTTTGATCTGGTCTGTTAATTTTGGGATCGCTTAGCTTTGTCTGAGGCATGCTGGTTTCGCTGGTTAGCATGCATGTAATCCTCTGTTGCAGCCTCTTCAGGTTGGCTCCTCATGTTTAGGTACATCTGGTGCTGCTCCTGGCAAGCATTTCTGTGCTCTGTATTGAACTAGTTTTGGTCTCCTGGCGTGATGTGAATGGTAGAATGAGGGCTATGTCGGGCCATGAGGTTAGAGATTCGATGGAGTAAAAATCTCCTGCTGCTGCTCCACAGAGTCCCATTGATGCCCAGTTTAGAGATGTTGGATCTGTTCTTAATCTATCCAATTTGGCACTGCGGTAGTGCTTCTCAACACGATAGATTGTGTCCTCAGCTTGAAGACGGGACTTCAGATCCACAATGACGTGAGGTGGTCACTGCTCCCAATGCTGTCATGGATAGATGTTTCTAGGACAGGTTGATTGGTGAGGACGAGCTCCAGTAGATTTCACCCCTGTGTTTGTTCTCTCACCTCCTGTCGCAGGCTCATTCTGGCAGCTATGTCCTTCGGGACTCGACCAGCTCAGTCAGTGGTCGTGCTACCGAGCCACCTTCAGTGCTGCTTCCAAGTTGTTTTCAACATGGAGGACTATTGATTCTTCAGCTGAGGGAGGGTGGTAGATGGTTTTCAGCTGGAGGTTTCCCTGCCCATGACTGACCTGAAGCCATGAGAATTCATGCGGTCTGGACGCAATGTTGAGGAGTCCCATGGCCACTCCCTCCCCACTGTATACCAATGCGGGTGGGACAATTCTTACCCAGGGATTGTGATGGAGGAGTCTGGAACATTGGCTGCAAGGTAAGATTCTATGAGAAAGACTCTGTCGGGCTGTTGCTTGCTTCTTCTGTGTGACAGCTCTCCTAATGTTGGCACAGGTCCGCAGATGTTAGTGAAGAACGGCTTAGTAGGATTGAACATTAGAACATAAGAATTAGGAACAGGAGTAGGCCATCTATCCCCTCTAGCCTGTTCAGCCATTCAAAAAGATCATGGCTGATCTGGCTGTGGACTCAGCTCCACTGACCCGCCCGACCCCATAACCCTTAATTCCCTTATTGGTTAAAAATTTATCTATCTGTGATTTGAATACATTCAATGAACTAGCCTGAACTGCTTCCCTGGGCAGAAAATTCCATAGATTAACAACACTTTGGAGAATAAATTCCTTCTCAACTCGGTTTAAAATTGGCTCCCTCGCATTTTGAGGCTGTGCCACCTAGTTCGAGTCTCCCCGACCAGTGGAAACAACCCCTCTGCTTAAATGTTTCTATAAGATCACCCCTCATCCTTCTGAACTCCAACGAGTAAAGACCCAGTCTACCCATCCATCATCATAAGGTAACCCTCTCATTCCGGAATCAGCCTAGTGAATCGTCTCTGTACTCCCTCCACGGCTAGTGTATCCTTCCTTAAGTAAGGTGACCAAAACTGCACGCAGTACTCCAGGTGCGGCCACACCAATACCCTGTACAGTTGCAGCAGGACCTCCCTGCTTTTGTACTCCATCCCTCATGCAATGTAGGCCAACATTCCATTCGCCTTCCTGATTTACTGCTGTACCTGCAAACTAACTTTTTGGGATTCATGCACAAGGACCCCCAGGTTCTTCTGCACTGCAGCATGTTGTAATTTCTCCCCATTCAAATAATATTCCCGATTACTGTTTTTTTTTCCAAGGTGGATGACCTCACATTTTCTGGCATTGTATTCCATCTGCCAAACCTTTGCCGATTCGCTTAACCTATCTAAATCTCTTTGCAGCCTCTCTGTGTCCTCCACACAACCCACTTTCCCACTAATCTTTGAGCCGTTGTTGTGTGCATAGGTGGTGCCGCGGTCGATGCCAGGTGGTGTGTCCGATTTTATTATTATTGTTTCTTGTAGTGGTTTGGTGTCATTGCTAGGATATTTCAGAGGGCAATTAAGAGTCAAACACATTGCCCTGGGTATGGAGTCAGGTATCGGCTAGACAGAGTAAGGACAGCAGATTCCCTCCCCTAATGTACATTGTTGAACCAGATGGGGTTTTATGACACTCCTCTAGTAACGGTCACCATTACTGATGCTCGATTTTTAATCCAGATGTATTTAATGGATTTAATTTACTTTCCCCAGCTGGCGTGGTGGGCTTTGAACTCACGTCTACTGGATCATTAGCCCAGGCCCCTGGATTACTAGTCCAGTCACACGTCCACTATTATACCCTTCCAGAGGCAGTTGTTCCTCTGCCACCAACATTAGAAATCGTTTGTGGGTGATGCATTGACCTTTACCTTTTCTTGTAAATATCTTTGCTACTTCACAAGAAAACCTCCTCAGAAATTATAACAGTATTTTGTGTCATTCCTATCCTAATTTCCTTTGCTCTCATGGAACTCTTGTGGTTTGTTGTGAGAAACACCGCTGTATACACGTCACTGGGCAAACCACGTTGCTGTGCCTGGAATTTTTAATCATTATTCAAAGACAACTCTAGTGCCTACAGTAGATGTTTCTCATCAACAGGTGGCAACAGTGATCTTATTGTATCACGAGTCAGGCATAAACCCACGTTGCTGAGTACATCATTCTCCGTCTGCTCGGCCAAACATGTAGTATCATTGTTATCAACATTAAAATACTCAGATTACTGCTCAGTCCAATTTCAAGGCAGCAGATGTATCCTTGGAACATTAGAATTAACCGGAAGGAATATTAAAGTTTGACATTATTGAAATCCAGGTTTTAGAAAGATTGTCATAGTCTTAGAGAGTGTGCAGAGGAGATTAACATGAATTGTATCAGGGTTGTGGGAGCTCAGATATGCCGAGATTAGAGAAGCTGGGTTTGTATGATGTACAGCAGAGACGTTTAAAGATTAATTTGATAGAGGTGAGAAAAGATCTGAAAGGTTGCCATTGAATCATAGAATCATAGGCACGTCTACACAAGCCAAAACTGTTATTTAGCCTAGTCACACTTTTCAGCTTTTGCTCCATAGCCCTGTAGTGCACGACACTTCAAGTGCATATTCAAGCACATTTTAATTGTTAAGATTCCTGCCTCTACCAGTCCTTCATGCTGTGGGTTCCAGACACATAGCATTCCGTGGTGATAAAAGTTTTCCTCAACTCCCCTTTAAACTTTCCACCAATTACTTTATATAGAAACATAGAAACATCGAAAATAGGTGCAGGAGTAGGCCATTCTGCCCTTCTAGCCTGCACCGCCATTCAATGAGTTCATTGCTGAACATGCAACTTCAGTATCCCATTCCTGCTTTCTCGCCATACCCCTTGATCCCCCTAGTAGTAAGGACTTCATCTAACGCCTTTTTGAATATATTTAGTGAATTGGACTCCGCAACTTTCTGTGGTAGAGAATTCCACAGGTTCACCACTCTCTGGGTGAAGAAGTTTCTCCTCATCTCGGTCCTAAATGGCTTACCACTTATCCTTAGACTGTGAACCCTGGTTCTGGACTTCACCAACATTGGGAACATTCTTCCTGTATCTAACCTGTCTAAACCCATCAGAATTTTAAACGTTTCTATGAGGTCCCTTCTCATTCTTCTGAACTCCAGTGAATACAAGCTGAATTGATCCAGTCTTTCTTGATAGGTCAGTCCCACCATCCCTGGAATCAGTCTGGTGAACATTCGCTGCAATCCCTCAATAGCAAGAATGTCCTTACTCATGTTAGGAGAGCAAAACTGTACACAACACTCCATGTGTGGCCTCACCAATGCCCTGTACAACTGTAGCAACACCTCCCTGCCCCTGTACTCAAATCCCCTCGCTATGAAGACGAACATGCCATTTGCTTTCTTAACCGCCTGCTGTACCGGCATGCCAACTTTCAGTGACTGATGTACCATGACATCCAGGTCTCGTTGCACCTCCCCTTTTCCTAATCTGTCACCATTCAGATAATAGTCTGTCTCTGTGATTTTACCACCAAAGTGGATAACCTCACATTTATCCACATTATACTTCATCTGCCATGCATATGCCCACTCAACTAACGTATCCAAGTCACTCTGCAGCCTCATAGCATCCTCCTCGCAGCTTACACTGCCACCCAACTTAGTGTCACCGCAAATTTGGAGATACTACATTTAATCCCCTCGTCTAAATCATTAATTTACAATGTAAACAGCTGGGGCCCCAGCAGAGAACCTTGCGGTACACCCCTAGTCACTGCCTGCCATTTTGAAAAGTCCCCATTTACTCCTACTCCTTGCTTCCTGTCTGACAACCAGTTCTCAATCCATGTCAGCACACTAGCCCAATCCCATGAGCTTTAACTATGCGCATTAATCTCTTGTGTGGGACCTTGTCGAAAGCCTTCTGAAAGTCCAAGTATACCACATCAACTGGTTCTCCTTTGTCACTTCACTGGAAACATCCTCAAAAAATTCCAGAAGATTTGTCAAGCATGATTTCCCTTTCACAAATCCATGCTGACTTTGACCTATCATGTCACCATTTTCCAAATGCGCTGCTATGACATCCTTAAAAATTGATTCCATCATTTTACCCACTACTGAGGTCAGGCTGACCGGTCTATAATTCCCTGTTTTCTCTCTCCCTCCTTTTTTAAACAGTGGGGTTACATTGGCTACCCTCCACTCGATAGGAACTGATCCAGAGTGTATGGAATGTAGGAAAATGACTGTCAATGCATCCACTATTTCCAAGGCCACCTCCTTAAGTACTCTGGGATGCAGTCCATCAGGCCCTGGAGATTTATCCGCCTTCAATCCGATCAAATTTCCCAACACAATTTCCCGACTAATAAAGATTTCCCTCAGTTCCTCCTTCTTACTAGACACTCTGACCCCTTTTATATCTGGAAGGTTGTTTGTGTCCTCCTTAGTGAATACCGAACCAAAGTACTTGTTCAATTGGTCTGCCATTTCTTTGTTCCCCTTTATGACTTCCCCTGATTCCGACTGCAGGGGAGCTACGTTTGTCTTTACTAACCTTTTTCTCTTTACATATCTATAGAAACTTTTGCAGTCCGTCTTAATGTTCCCTGCAAGCTTCTTCTCGTACTCCATTTTCCCTGCCCTAATCAAACCCTTTGTCCTCCTCTGCTGAGTTCTAAATTTCTCCCAGTCCTCAGGTTCATTGCTATTTCTGGCCAATTTGTATGCAACTTACTTGGCTTTACTACTATCTCTGATTTCCCTTGACAGCCACGGTTGAGTAACCTTCCCTTTTTTATTTTTATGCCAGACAGGAATGTACAATTGTTGTAGTTCATCCATGCGGTCTCTAAATGTCTGCCATTGCCCACCCACTGTCAACCCCTTAAGTATCATTCGCCAATCTATTCTAGCCAATTCATGCCTCATACCTTCAAAGTTACCCTTCTTTAAATTCTGGACCATGGTCTCTGAATTAACTGTTTCATTCTCCATCCTAATGTAGAATTCCACCATATTATGGTCACTCTTCCCCGAGGGGCCTCGCAAACGAGATCGCTAATTAATCCTCTCTCATTACACAACACCCAGTCTAAGATGGCCGCCCCCCTAGTTGGTTACTCGACATATTGATCTAAAAAAACATCGCTTATGCACTCTGATTATTGTCCTTTCTGCGTATCGAAATAGGTCCTTCCTATCCACTCTATCTAAGCCCCTCATAATTATTCACCTCAATCAAGTCTCCCCTCAGTCTCCCCGGTTCAAAAGACAACACCCCCGCAGATCCAATCTCCTCTCATAGCTAAAATTATCCAATCCAGGAAACATCCTCGTAAATTTCCTTTGTACCCTCTCGAGTGCAATCATTTACTTCCTGTAACGTGGTGTCCAGAACTGTAAGCAATAATCTAGCTATTGCCTAACCAGTTCAAGCAGAACCTCCCTGATATTATAGTGTAAACCATGGCTAGAAGTGGAAATATCCCGTATGCCTTCTTAACCAAATGATCGACATTTTCTGCTACCTTCAGGGATTTGTGGACACGCACTCCAAGGCCACTCTGTTCCTCGTTCTGCACAGTATCCTACCATTCATTGTTTATTCCCCTGCCTTGTTAGCCCTCCCCAAATGGATTAGCTCACACTTCACGTTAAATTTAATTTGCCACGTTTCTGCCCACTTGACGAGTCCATTCTACAGCTTCATTCCTCACTTTCAACAACACTCTCATTTTTGTATCATCTGAAAACGTCTCAATCATGCTCCCTATATTGAAGTCTAAATTATTGATGTATACCACAAGAGGCAAGGTACCTAGTACTGAGCCCTATGGAACGCCACTGGAAACAGCCTTCCAGTCACAAAAACACCCATCGACCATTACCCTCTGCTTCGTACTAATGAGCCAATTTTTGATCCAACTTGCCACTTTCCCTTGGATCCCATGGGATTATACTTTTTTGACCAACCGGCCTTGCGTTACCTTGCCAAATGCCTTCCTAATATCCATGACGATTCATCAAAGATATTACCCTCGTCTATGCTCTTTGTTACCTCCTCAAAATGCAATCAAGTTAGTCGGACACGATCTTACATGAGCAAATCCATGCTAAGTCGTCCGTGATTAATCCGTAGCTTTCTCAATGATGATTTATCGTGTCATTCAGTTTTCTTCCCAATAATGCTTGATGTATAGTTACAAAACAAGACCCTGTCCATATTTAACTTACATTAGACCATGTCTCAATTATACTGACTAGACATGGTCCCTTTTTGCATTACACTAGATCATTTATCTGTTTATATGACACTGACTCTGATTATAAAATACTAGACCATGTCCCTGTTTATGTTACACTACACCTTGTGTCTGTTCACATTATTCCACAAGCTGCCTCTGGTGAAATTACAAAATATTCAGTCTCTTCTTATAGCACACTAGACCTAGTCTCTGTTTATATTACACAAGACCCTTCTCTGTTTATATTACACTGGACCTGGTCACTCTTTATATTACACTATATCCTTTCCCTGTTTATATTACACTAGATTATGTCTCTCTTTATGAAAACTAGACTGTGTCTCAGTTATTCCTGCATTAGGCCCTGTCTCTCTTTGCATTGCACTAGACTTTGGCTCTGTTTTTATTACATTATACCTTGTCTCGCTTTATATTACACTAGGCCTTGTCTTATTTATTACTGCCCTAGTCCATGTCCCTTTAAATTACATAAATCCCTGTCTCTGTTTGTATTACAGGAGACCCAGATCTGTTTATATTACAGGAGACCCAGGTTTGTTTATATTGCACCGGACCATGTCTCTGTTCATGTTACACTAGATCCTGTCTCAGTTTATATAACACGGGACCGTGTCCCTGTTTATATGACTCTAGATCCTATCTCTGTTTACATTAGACTAGACCCTGTCTCTGATTATATTACATGGCAACCTGTCTCTGTTTATATTAGACTACGTCCTTTATGTATTTATATTACACTCGACACTGACTCAGTTTGTATTACACGAGAAACTTAATCTGTTTATATTACACTAGATCCTGTCTCTCTATATTTTACTTTAGACCCTGTCTTTTTTTATATTACACTAGAACCCTGTCTCTGTTTATATTATACTAGAGCCTGTCTCTGTTTAAATTACACTAGATTCCATCTCTGTTTAAATTACACTTGATGCTGTCTCTGTTTATATTACCCTAGACCATGTCTGTGTTTATATTACATAAGATCCTGTCTCTGTTTAAGCTACACAAGATCATGTCTCTGTTCGTATTACAGGGAACACTGTCTCTGTTTATATTACACTAGATCCTGTCTCTAATTATATTACACGTTACTCTGTCTCTGTTTATATTACACTCGACACTGACTCTGTTTATATTACACGATAACCTGAGTCTGTTTATATTACACTAGACCCTGTCTCTGTATATTTTACATTATACCCTGTCTTTTTTTATATTAGACTAGAACCCTGTCTCTGTTTATATTAAATTAGACCCTGTCTCTGTATAAATTACTCTAGAACCTGTCTGTGTTTATATTACACTAGTCCCTGTCTCTGTTTAAATTACACTTGATGCTGTCTCTGTTTATATTACCCGAGACCCTGTCTCTGTTATATTACACAAGACCATGTCTCTGTTTAAATTACACTTGATGCTCTCTCTGTTTATATTATATTAGACCCTCTGTCTGTTTAAATTACACTAGATATTGTCTCTGTTTATATTAGTCTCGATCATGTCTCTGTTTATATTACACTATAATCTATCTCTAATTATGTTACACTGCAGCCTGTCTGGTAGATTGATGGACAGATGCTTGATGGAGGGATAGATGAATATTGATGTACAGAGAGGTAATTATTTGCTTAGGTGGAAGGAAGAATTGTTTTTATCGTAGAAACATGCATTTATTTTGTTATTTACTGTCAGCAGCTGTATGCAACTTTTAAGTTACGTGCATTATTTCGGTACCTTTGTGCTGAAAGGACAGGTAAATCTTGGAACAATCTTCCAGATGGATTGGGATTGAGGGACAGGTCTAAAATTGATCAATTCACTGCTCGTTGCACTAATTAATGGCAAACTCTGTTAAAGTTTACTAATTCACACGTATGTTGTCCTGTGCCGATTGTTCCTAGCTTTTACTGTTAAGGATTGATTTTACTACAGTATTTTCTATTGAGCTTTCGCGGGATCCAGTGATTGTGTTCACCAGAGCCTGGAATGTTGATGTCACAGGACCGCTGTATATATCCACAAGCTACACCTGCCCTTATTTTGTTAAGAGGAACTCCTGAAAAGAGCACTCACAAAGTGTTTGCTGAATGTGTGTACAAATCATATCATGGTCACTGAGGCGTGAGTCCGGGGATCAGCAGAGGCCGATAAAAAGCCGCGAGAGGCAGCGGGAGTTCGTGGTCTCTGAGGTGTGAGTCCGGGAATCGGCAGGGGCCGATAAAAGGCCGCGAGAGGCAGCGGGAGTTTGTGGTCACTGAGGCGTGAGTCTGGGGATCAGCAGAGGCCGATAAAAGGCCGCGAGAGGCAGCGGGAGTTTGTGGTCGCTGAAGCGTGAGTCTGGGGATCAGCAGAGGCCTATAAAAGGCGTACTTGTGCAGCTACAGGGAGAAGGCAAAAAAGAAGTGGAAAGATACAAAGGTGACGTCACAGCCTAGGGGGTAAGTGATTGGCTGGTGATTGGTGAGTAGTTTTTCTTATTTATATTAGTCAGTAACTTTTAACATTGTGCTTCTAAGGGTTAAGTCATGGCAGGAGAGCTCGGTCGGGTGTTATGCTCCTCCTGTACCATGTGGCAACTCAGGTACACTTCCGGTGTCCCTGACGACGACGTGTGCAGGAAGTGTATCTCCCTCGAGCTTCTGACGGTCCGCGTTGCGGAGTTGGAGCTGAGGTTGGATTCACTCTGGAGCATCCACGATGCTGAGAATGACGTGAGTATCACGTATAGCGAGTTGGTGTTACCGCAGGAGAAGGGTCCACAGCGAGATAGGGAATAGAAGACCAGCAGGAAGAGTAGTGCAAGGAAGATAGTGCAGTGGTCCCCTGTGGTCATCCCCCTGCAAAACAGCTACACGGCTTTGAGTACTGTTGGGGGGGATGACTCATCAGGGGAGGGCAGCAGCAGTCAAGTTCATGGCACCGTGGCTGGCTCTGTTGCACAGGAGGGCAGGAAAAAGTGTGGGAGAGCGATAGTGATAGGGGATTCAATGGTGAGGGGAATAGATAGGCGTTTCTGCGGCCGCAACCGAGACTCCAGGATGTTATGTTGCCTCCCTGGTGCAAGGGTCAAGGATGTTTCGGAGCGGGTGCAGGACATTCTGAAAATGGAGGGAGAACAGCCAGTTGTCGTGGTGCACATTGGTACCAACGACATAGGTTAAAAAAAAGGGATGAGGTCCTACCAAACGAATTTAAGGAGCTATGAGCTAAATTAAAAAGTAGGACCTCAAAAGAAGTAATCTCTGGATTGCTACCAGTGCCATGTGCTAGTCAGAGTAGGAATCGCAGGACAGCGCAGATGAATACGTAGCTTGAGCAGAGGTGCAGTAGGGAGGGTTTCAAATTCCTGGGGCATTGGAACCGGTTCTGGGGGAGTTGGGACCAGTACAAACCGAACGGTCTGCACCTGGGCGGGACTGGAACCAATGTACGAGGTGGAGTGTTTGCTAGTGCTGTTGGGGAGGAGTAAAACTAATATGGCAGGGGGATGGGAATCAATGCAGGGATACAGAGGGAGACAAAAAGGAGGCAAAAGCAAAAGACAGAAAGGAGATGAGGAAAAGTGGAGGACAGAGAAACCCAAGGCAAAGAACAAAAAGGGCCACTGTACAGCAAAATTCTAAAAGGACAAAGGGTGTTAAAAAACAAGCCTGAAGGCTTTGTGTCTTAATGCAAGGAGTATCCGCAATAAGATGGATGAATTAACTGTGCAAATAGATGTTAACAAATATGATGTGATTGGGATTATGGAGACGTGGCTCCAGGATGATCAGGGCTGGGAACTCAACATCCAAGGGTATTCAACGTTCAGAAAGGATAGAATAAAAGAAAAAGGAGGTTGGGTAGCATTGCTGGTTAAGGAGGAGATTAAGGCAATAGTTAGGAAAGACATTAGCTTGGATGATGTGGAATCTATATGGGTAGAGCTTCAGAACACCAAAGGGCAAAAAACGTTAGTGGCAGTTGTGTACAGAACTCCAAACAGTAGTAGTGATGTTGAGGAGGGTATCAAACAGGAAATTAGGGGTGCATGCAATAAAGGTGCAGCAGTTAAAATGGGTGACTTTAATATGCACATAGATTGGGCTAGCCAAACTGGAAGCAATACGGTGGAGGAGGATTTCCTGGAATGCATAAGGGATGGTTTTCTAGACCAATATGTCGAGGAACCAACTAGGGGGGAGGCCATCTTAGACTGGGTGTTGTGTAATGAGAGAGGATTAATTAGCAATCTCATTGTGCGAGGCCCCTTGGGGAAGAGTGACCGTAATATGGTGGAATTCTGCATTAGGACGGAGAATAAAACAGTTAATTCAGAGACCAAGGTCCAGAACTTAAAGAAGGGTAACTTTGAAGGTATGAGGCGTGAATTGGCTAGGATAGATTGGCGAATGATACTTAAGGGGTTGACTGTGGATGGGCAACGACAAACATTTAGAGGCCGCATGGATGAACTACAACAATTGTACATTCCTGTCTGGCGTAAAAATAAAAAAGGGAAGGTGGCTCAACTGTGGCCATCAAGGGAAATCAGGGATAGTATTAAAGCCAAGGAAGTGGCATACAAATTGGCCAGAAATAGCAGCGAACCAGGGGACTGGGAGAAATTTAGAACTCAGCAGAGGAGGACAAAGGTTTTGATTAGGGCAGGGAAAATGCAGTACGAGAAGAAGCTTGCAGGCAACATTAAGGCGGATTACAAAAGTTTCTATAGGTATGTAAAGAGAAAAAGTTTAATAAAGACAAACGTAGGTCTCCTGCAGTCAGAATCAGGGGAAGTCATAACGGGGAACAAAGAAATAGCAGATCAATTGAACAAGTACTTTGGTTCGGTATTCACTGAGGAGGACACAAACAACCTTCGGGATATAAAAGGGGTCAGAGGGTCTAGTCAGGAGGAGGAACTGAGGGAAATCTTTATTAGTCGGGAAATTGTTTTGGGGAAATTGACAGGATTGAAGGCTGATAAATCCCAAGGGCCTGATGGACTGCATCCCAGAGTACTTAAGGAGGTCGCCTTGGAAATAGCGGATGCATTGACAGTCATTTTCCAACATTCCATTGACTCTGGATCAGTTCCTATCGAGTGGAGGGTAGCCAATGTAACGCCCTGTTTAAAAAAGGAGGGAGAGAGAAAACAGGGAATTATAGTCCGGTCAGCCTGACCTCAGTAGTGGGTAAAATGATGGAATCAATTATTAAGGATATCATAGCAGCGCATTTGGAAAATGGTGACATGATAGGTCAAAGTCAGCATGGATTTGTGAAAGGGAAATCATGCTTGACAAATCTTCTGGAATTTTTTGAGGATGTTTCCAGTGAAGTGGACAAAGGAGAACCAGTTGATGTGGTATACTTGGACTTTCAGAAGGCTTTCGACAAGGACCCACACAAGAGATTAATGTGCATAGTTAAAGCTCATGGGATTGGGGTAGTGTGCTGACATGGATTGAGAACTGGTTGTCAGACAGGAAGCAAAGAGTAGGAGTAAATGGGGACTTTTCAGAATGGCAGGCAGTGACTAGTGGTGTACCGCAAGGTTCTGTGCTGGGGCACCAGCTGTTTACATTGCACATTAATGATTTAGACGAGGGGATTAAATGTAGTATCTCCAAATTTGCGGATGACACTAAGTTGGGTGGCAGTGTGAGCTGCGAGGAGAATGCTTTGAGGCTGCAGAGTGACTTGGATAGGTTAGGTGAGTGGGCAAATGCATGGCAGATGAAGTATAATGTGGATAAATGTAAGGTTATCCACTTTGG
This sequence comes from Pristiophorus japonicus, assembly GCF_044704955.1. NCBI lineage: Eukaryota > Metazoa > Chordata > Chondrichthyes > Pristiophoridae > Pristiophorus > Pristiophorus japonicus. The sequence goes on along the minus strand of NC_091999.1, from coordinate 19,470,355 downwards.
TGGTAAAAACAGAGAGACAGACTATTATCTGAATGGTGACAGATTAGGAAAAGGGGAGGTGCAACGAGACCTGGGTGTCATGGTACATCAGTCATTGAAGGTTGGCATGCAGGTACAGCAGGCGGTTAAGAAAGCAAATGGCATGTTGGCCTTCATAGCGAGGGGATTTGAGTACAGGGGCAGGGATGTGTTGCTACAGTTGTACAGGGCCTTGGTGAGGCCACACCTCGAGTATTGTATACAGCTTTGGTCTCCTAACTTGAGGAATGACATTCTTGCTATTGAGGGAGTGCAACGAAGATTCACCAGACTGATTCCCGGGATGGTGGGACTGACCTATCAAGAAAGACTGGATCAACTGGGCTTGTATTCACTGGAGTACAGTAGAATGAGAGGGGACCTCATAGAAACTTTAAAAAATCTGACGGGTTTAGACAGGTTAGATGCAGGAAGAATGTTCCCAATGTTGGGGAAGTCCAGAACCAGAGGTCACAGTCTGAGGATAAGGGGTAAGCCATTTAGGACCGAGATGAGGAGAAACTTCTTCACCCAGAGAGTGGTGAACCTGTGGCATTCTCTAACACAGAAAGTAGTTGAGGCCAATTCACTAAATATATTCAAAAGGGAGTTAAATGAAGTCCTTACTACTCTGTGGATCAAGGGGTATGGCGAGAAATCAGGAAGGGGGTACTGAAGTTGCATGTTGAGCCATGAACTCATTGAATGGCGGTGCAGGCTAGAAGGGCTGAATGGCCTACTCCTGCACCTATTTTCTATGTTTCTATGTACAAGCATATTCCACAGAGATATATGATTATATTCACCAATTATTTTCCACAATTTTGTAGCTTCAGATACTTTAATACCTTTAATAATTATTGGTAACCCATTGTCTTGTTTCTAAAGATATGTCACACTGACCATCCCGTTAACAAAGCCCGCATGTCTGTCCACAGTACTCGGTATAAAAAGAAAATAAATCACACCGAGGATAATTAGCAACCACCCACCAGTCTTTGCGCTGTATTTTGCAGTGATCACCTCACCATTAGAAAAAAGCTCAAGTTATTTAATTCCAGAATGTGATGATTGGTGCAAGTGATGGTAAATATGAAAATGTACCTCTGCCATTAATAAAAATGTAATTCTCTGGCTTATTTTAACCTTATTTTGGAATGGAATGAAACGGTTGCTATTTCCAGAGAAGTTACACTATTTCAGTTTCCAAAGTCTTCTTTTTTTGAATGCTACCTTCACTGTTTCGTCACCAACTTCTTCATACATTTTTGGGATTGGTCTGTTGCAGTGATAACTGAGGCAGATCCAGGGTAAAATGAGAAGAAACAAGTCTTTATGTAATAATAATAAAAATATATTGTACAATAATAACTAAAAGAGGTGTAATTGTAACAATATAAGAAGCCAGGTCTGCTTTAACAATTCTAGAAACCTACTCTTTTGAATACAACACAGACAAGCTCTCGAGTTATTATAATAGCGGCGTGCATTTGAACTAAAATTACAGCGGCAGGTCATTTTACAATAATAGCAGAGCGCGTGTCTAGTGTACCAATTCCAGAGGCAGATTCTCATATGGTAAGAGTGGAGACAGGGTCCAGCTTAATAACAGCAAACGAATGGCCCACTGTGAGAGTAGCAAAGACAGCGTTTTGTCCAATAAAAATAGAGGCGGATTCTGGTGTTATACTAAACACAAGGCTGAATCTAGTGTGAGGATAGCAAAGGCAATATCTAGTGCAAAAAAAAACAAAGATTAGATCTTATATAATATTGTGTGAAGTCACCAGTCGTTATAACTGCAAATGCTTTGTCTGATGTCTAATAACAGAATTAATGGGTGGGGTTAGTGTGATAACACAGGCACCGTATAGTGTAATGGGACCAGGGAACAGATCATGTCAGTCTTGGCTCAGTGGCAGAACTCTCACACGTCAGTCAGGTAATCGTGGGCTAAGTTCCCAATGCAGAGACCCGAGCACATAATCTATGCCGAGACTCCAGGTGTCAGTACTGAGTAATTATAGGCAAGCCAGCGGGAAGCAAAGAGTAATGGTTGAAAATGTGCTTTTGCGACCTGAAGGCTGTGTTCAGTGGAGTTCCACAGGGCTCATTGCTGGGTCCATTGCTTTTTGTGGTATGTTTCAATAACTTGGTCTTGAATGTTGGGCATATGATTAAGAGGTTTGCAGATGAAACCCAAATAGGCGGTGTGATAGATAATGATGAAAAAAGATGAGGACTGCTGCAGATACCAATGTGCTGCTTAGGTGGGCAAAATAGAAGCAAGTGGATCAGTGTGAGGTAATACATATGATAGAGTATTCAAACAGGCTCATTTAGACAGGCTGTGAAAATTCACAGACAATAAGTCAGAGATGCTACATGCATTTCAGCCACATTGCATTAAGTCATCAATCAACTTGACATTTTCAGACCTTGGGTAGCGAGCCAATAAAACGTTGAAAGACTTTCAATAAGGACAAAGAAGGCGAGTTCTTATCTGTAAATTGATCCAGGCATAAATACAGCCATTTTGACCATGTGGTTTCAGTAAGACAAAGAAACTGGCAATCAGCCAGCAGTTTGTTGCTCTCTGCAGAGATTAAAAATTTAAAACTACCATCGGAATTCATATTTCATTGGAAATTAAGAGATCTAACAATTTTGGCGCTGCGAGCATGGTCGCTGAGGAAAGAAACTGAATTTTGGACATCGGACCTACATATAGAGGTAAGGGCTCCTCTTTTTTCAAAAAGTCCTCCGTCAAAAGTCTAAATTCGCCTCTCCTTCGACGCGATTCCGAAAGCCTATGGTTTGCGAACCCTCCGGTTGGTATTTGGCTCAAGGTCCCATAGACATCTAAACTTCGGCGGTGTGTTAGCTAATTAATCACCGACCTATTGATCAGCTAGCAGGCCTACGACTCGGGACCCCAGTAAAGAACTCAGTAAAGAAATGTCAGCAGGAGATAAGGGCAAATAATTGCCTACAACTGTTAAAGGTGGGCAGGCAACCTCAAGTTTCGCTAGATCTCGAACAGTTGAAAGAATACATAGAGCAACAATTCAACTTATCTAAAACCTGTATTAAGTTTGAACAAAAGTACGGAACCTCCAAAGGATAATGGTCCTTGGACGAGATTAAAAGGGTCTGGGGAAAAACGACCCGTATGAAAAATATAGAACGAACTAGATGGTCCCTAGTAGTTATGGGCCAGATTCGAAACCAGAATGAAATTATAATGCGTTCCCAACATGATCAAGAACTGACCAGTACAAAGGATCAATTGCAAGCTGTTTGTGCACACTGCGACAGAAAAAGCTTGAACTTGAAAAGCTGGTAGCGGAAGTTATAGATCTTAAAGGTGAAATTAAAGAATGGAAAAAATCATTAGGTCAAGAGACAGTAATAGGAAAAGGAAAATGTATTGATCAATTCCCAGGGTACCCATGTTTGGATAAATTAAAAGTGCAAACCCGAAGACACGACCGAGGAATAGATACGGTTTCTGAATCCTCCGACAATACAGTGTCGGAGGATGATGAAGAATTAGGGGTGCGCTTTGACCCGTTTAAAAAAAGACGAGTTGTAGTCAAATCAGAAGAGACTGCGGATGAGGGCGGAACCAAAAAAACCAAGAGAAGGGTGTACGAAGAATACTTAGTTCATGATCCGGCAGACCCAGAGAAAATTGATAAATGGTCCAAGGAATTGCCCAATCCAAAGAAAAGGGGAGTAAAAACGTGGGACCAATTGGACCGCTTAAGAAATATATATCAACTTCATCCCTGGGACGGAGTGCAAATTTTGACCATAATGGTGCCAAAAACACAGGGAAGAAAATTGCACGACAAGATAGATGAAGCTTTGGGGCAGAATGAGCACGAATTAGACGCAGGATGGGAGGCGATTAAACACTGGCTGCAAGCCTTCAGTCCAGCTAAGGCAGACTGGGGAAAAATTGCAGCTTGCCAACAGAAAGGAACAGAGGAGGTCCTGGAGTATGACGAGCGGTTTAGATGCACGTGGCTAGAACATTCGAGTATGAATAATACGGATGAGGAAATGGATGAACAAGCGTTTGGACCCCTGAAAGCAGCTTTCATGGCAGATCTGAAGCCAGAACTGTCCAAAAAGCTTAAGATAGTGTTAACGGACTGGGAAGGTAGAGGAACTACCTTTAGAGCATTGGTGGATCGATGTAACCAATTAGATCGGGATATGGGAGCTAAAGTCCGAGCTGTACAGGCTATGGGATGGAAATCCCAGGACTCTGATAAACAGTCATTAGGAAAATTACCCGGAAAATGTCATTATTGTGGGAAAGAAGGTCACTGGGCCAAGACGTGCAGGGCAAAACAGAAAGGTCGTGGCTGGGGAAGAGGACGCAGCCAGGGATACAATTCAGCCAACAAGCCAGGCTTGTCACAAGATAACTACCTCATAGAAGCATTTAAGCGACTGACAATACAAAACAGACGGAGTTACATGGGATAGCAAAAAACGATTAGAGTCCACCCTGGCCCCCCTCCTCGCACTAATACAACAAAGAGGAGATGGGCTATATATAACTGTGAGGGTGGGCGATAAGGATGTGGACTGTCTTTTAGACACAGTGGCGGAATTAACATGCATACGCCAACAATATGTAGACGATATCCTGCTAGCTTCAAACACAGAAGAACAGCATGAACAAGATTTACGAGCTTTGCTGGATCACCTTCGGCTGAAAGGACATAAAGCCAGCATCGACAAAGCACAAATCACCAAGTAAGGAACACCATGGCCCCAGGCACTACCAATAGTGCTATGCAGCATTAGGGCACCACCGAACAGAACTACAGGTCTAAGCCCTTTTAAAATTATAACAGGAAGACCCATGTCGCTGCCAGGAACTATCGATTTATGGAAAGCTGATGTTCACTTCATGAGTGACACTTTGTTATCATACTGCTAGAACTTAACCAATGCTATTAGTTCTGTTTCCCGACAGGTATCGGCAGCTTGGGGTAATCCACCCAAAGGAGGACACGACATCATCCCGGGAGTCTGTGTGTATGTGAAAAAGTTGCATAAAGAAACTTTGGGTGCCAAGTGGGAGGGACCTTATCAAGTGTTATTGACCACCCAGGCAGCTGGTAAAGTCCAAGGAAAGAAAGCCTGGATCCACGCTTCACACGTTAAACGAGCACCTGTAACTGAAGCTGAAATCTAATATGGACAATTACTTTTTTGCGAAAATGTATACATTTACTGTATTATTGATTGTAGGTATTATAGGCATAGGCCTACTTCTTACTGGCCGACCCTCTGCACCAAAGGGAAATAGTAGGGTAAGAAGGGAATTACATGTAAATACCTTTTTATATATGTCATACATTTATGCCAAACAAGGTAACATTTCGAGTTGTTGGGTGTGTACGCATATTCCTATTCACTCAAAGGGAGGGATTCCCTTGAGGCCAGTTCCCTTGAATTTCTCGGAAATGGCTGAGTGGATAATAAAACAGGCAATGCGTTTCAGGATACGGAAAACTGGGCAAGTTTTCAGGTTACAATTTTACTACCTTTGAAGGGGGATACCAACCGTGGTACAATAATTCCAAACGGCCCCCATTTTTGTTATCACTAATACAACAGGAATAGGAAGACCGGGGGAATCGGTCTGTCTGATTAGAAACATCAAAGGAGGCCAAAATATGGGGTATAGTAACTGCTCCCGGAATTATAATATAATCAAGCCACGGAACCGTCCAAACTGGGCCGATGTGGGAATTTTTAACGTAGCGGGGATTCTGAATAAAACAGATGGAAAAGCCTGGACAGGCCCCGGAGTGTTGCTGATAAAGAAGCAGCTAACATTCATTGCATATAATGGAACCTATTGGGTGTGTGGCCACAAGGCCTACCCTTGGCTGCCCCAGAATTGGATGGGATCCTGCTATTTAGCCTACATTGTGCCTTATATGTATCATATAAAGTCACTGTCGGAACATTTACACCGTCCTAAGAGAGCTATCACAGAAACAGAGAGGTTCTTTGCCATCCTGATCCCTGGGTATGGGACCACCAAACTGGCAAGGGAATCCATTAACATGACATCTGTTGTGGAACGGGTAGCCAATGATACCACAGAGGCCCTAGTTAAAATAAATGCAGAAATGGTAGCAATCCGTACAGTAGCCCTACAGAATAGACTGGCCCTTGATTACATCCTGGCTGAAAAGGGAGGTACTTGCACCCTACTCGGAACTGAGTGTTGCACATATATCCCAGATAGCTCCGAAGAAATTACCCACTTAGCGGAGCATATCCAAAAGGAGGTAGAAAAACTTAAGCAACCCCCATCATTCACTTTGTGGAGTGGAGCCACTGAATGGCTAGGTTCAATAGGAAATTAATTGGTGGAAGGTTTAATTCTATTTGTTGTAATTGTTTTACTATTATATTGTTTGTTTATGTTGATTAAATGTTGTTGCGACCAGGCGGCTGTAGCTGCTGTCCCGCAGGTGAGGCACCTTGCAGGTCCCAGCAGACCGTCTGTACGTGGCACAGGAGTATGTTATGCTTAAGGAAAGGTGGTTTACTGGTTGAATTAACATATTGATTTGGATTAAATTGGAATAAGGTTCATTAACCTATTAAAACCAGACTTCCATTGTGGCCACGATGGAACTCGGGTTGGTGTAAATTTGTGTGGAAGCTACTAGTCTGGACATGTGGCGAAACACATCAACAAATCTTGGAAGGAAACTCTATTAACATTTATGAAATTATTTTGTGGAATGTTTAACCAGTCATACCTGAAGTTTTTTGATTCAGTTTGTGAAAGAATCAAAGGGGGGATTGATAGACTATTCAAACAGACTCATTTAGACAGGCTTTGAAAATTCACAGACGCCCAAGTCAAAGCTACTACGTGCTGCTCAACATGTTGCATTAACTCCTCAATCAACTTGACATTTTCGGACCTTGGGTAGCGAGCCAATAAAACGTTAAAAGACTTTCAATTGAGCCAATAAGGTCAAAGAAAGCGAGTTCTTTTCTGTAAATTGATCCAGGTATAAAGTACAGCCATTTTTGACCATGTGTCTCAGTAAGGCAAAGAAACTGGCAATCAGCCAGCAGTTTGTTGCTCTCTGCCGAGATTAAAAAGTTAAAACTACCATCGGAGTTCGTATTTCATTGGAAATTAAGAGATCTTACACCTCTCTCTATCCATACTGTCCCCCCTCTCTATCCATACTTTCCCATCTCTCTCTATCCATCCATACCGTTCCCACTCTCTATCCAGTGAGGATATTGTCCGGTCCTGTTGAGGTGCAACCTGTCCGGCTTGTACTGGTCCCACCTCCCCCAAAAACGCTCCCAATGCCTCAGGAATGTAAAGCCCTCCCTCCTGCACCAAACTCCAGCCATGCGTTCATCTGCTTTATCCTCTTATTTCTGTACTCACCAGCACGTGGCACCGGGAGTAATCTGGACATTACTACCTTTGAGGTCCTGTTTTTTAATCTCTTTCCTAGCTCCCTAAAATCTGCCTGCAGGATCTCATCCCTCTTTCTACCGATGTCATTGGTCCCGATATGGACCACAACCTCTGGATGTTCATCCTCCCCCCTCAACAATGTCCTGCAGCCACTCAGTGACATCCTTGACCCTGGCACCAGGGAGGCAACAGACCATCCTGGAATCATGTCTGTGCCTGCAGAAGCGCTTGTTTGTTCCCCTAACTATCAAATCCACTCCCACTATTGCTCTTCCACTCTTCTTCCTCCCCGCCCTGTGCAGCTGAGCCACCCACGGTGTCGTGGACATGGCTCTGGCTGCACTCCCCAGAGAAACCAGCAGTATCCAGAACTGAAAACCGGTTAGCGAGCGAGATGCACTCAGGGGACTCCTGTTCTACTCTTGCCCCATAACGCTGAAAATTTTATCAACTCAGTTTTATCTCTTTCTAAAGTTACAAGTGAATCTGCTTCCACCACCCGAACAGGCAGTGCCTTCCAGGCCAGAACATCTCGCTGCTTCATTAGTCCCCTCATGTAGCATCTGGTTCATTTGCCAATCACATTCAATTTGGTCACTGAACTTTCTGACACTGAAAATTGTTTCTCCTTATTAAGAGGATTGGCGGGCTGGAGGAGGTTACACAGATAGGGAGGGGCGAGGCCTTGGAGGGATTTGAACAAGCGAATGAGAATTTTAAAGCCTGAAGCCACCAGCCGTCTCCCCCAGTGCAGAATGTGACTCACTGCTAACAGAAAGGATTTTTGTTCACTTACAAAAGATGCATAATGGAAGGAAATCAATCTCTGTATCTTTAACTAACAGCGACATGAGGGAAATGAATGACCTTTAAACACCTGGTCCACTTGGCACTGAAATGTCTGAAACTCATAATAGGAACTCCAGGGAAACAAAATATTGACAAATGTTAAACTGTTTTGCTGACAAAAGAAATCTCGATTTAACTTTAAAAGATAAAATTGTTTAACAGGGGTTCACACAGACTCACCTGATAGGCCGACTCTGGATCCACCCCTCAAGCACCGCGATTGGTTGCAGAACACGCTGCTCCCTGGGCCCTTCGGCCTCTGACCTCTCTTCTTGTTGGTTCCCAGGGCAATCAATCACCACTCGCCAACATTACACTGCCAGATTAAGTTGAGAGGCTCAGAGGAAGAAATAAAATGGGGCCGTGAATCTGCATTAAGAAATAAAATTAGAAATAAAATTAGAAATAAATGATTAAATTTATAAGCAAAACTATTAAAAGTCAAATCAAATGAATTGTTGCATTTAATATATCCTTCTGGGCCAAGTGGGAAACAAGTGATGTGTGGGCTGTGCAGAGTGTCTGTGCCCGGTTACACAGCGTGTCCCTGGCTCCCCGCTCCAAGTGCACATGTTTCAGCTCACATCCAACTGACTGGATAAACCTCACCCGTCTAAACCCCATCACACAAATAGCAGCATTTGATGTTTAGTTCTGCTCAACCTTTATAAACACTGGTTAGGCCTCAGCTGACACATTGTGCTCAATTCTGGGCACCACACTTTCAGAAGGGTATCTGCACCTTAGAGAGGGACCAGAAGAGATTTACTAGAATGGTACGAAGTAGGAGGGACTTCAGTTATGTGGAGATACTGGAGAAGCTGCGGTAATTCTCCTTGGAGTAGAAAAGTTGAAGAGGAGATTTGGTAGAGTGTTGAAAATCATCAACGGTTTGGATAGACTAAATAAGGAGAAACACTTTCCAGTGGCAGAAGGGTCGGTAACCAGAGGACACAGAGTTCAGGTGATTGGCAAAAGAAGCAGAGGCGACATGAGGAATCATTGTATAAGCAGCGAGTTGTTGCAATCTGGAATGCACTGCCTGATAGGGCGGTGGAAGCAGATTCAATAGTGGCTTTCAAAAGTGAATTGGATAAATACTAAAGGGACAATATTTGCAGAGCTATGGGGAAAGATCAGGGGAGTGGAACTAACTGGATAGCTCGACCATAGAGCCAGCACAGGCACGATGGGCCGAATGGTCTCCTGCGCTTTCATTCTATGAAAATGGCGGATGATCTTATCTAGAATGCTGTGACCACATATCCCCAGAAAACCAAGACCACCTATTTCCACCTGTGTAATATCGGACGTCTCCACCACTGCCTCAGCTCATCCGCTGCTGAAACCCTCGTCCATTCCTCGGTTACCTCTAGACTTGACTATTCAAACACACCCCTGGCTGGCTTCCCACATTCTACCCCACGTAATCTTCACCTCAGCTAAACCTCGGCTGCCCGTGTCCTAACTCGCACCAAGTCTCGTTCACCCATCACCCCCTGTGCTCACTGACCTACATTGGCTCCCGGTTAAGCAACGCTTCGATTTCAAAATTCTCATCCTTGTTCACAAATCCATCCATGGTCTCGCCCCTCTGTATCTCTATAATCTCCTCCAGCCCCACAACCCGCAAAGATGTCTGTGCTCCTCTAATTCTGCCCTCCCGAGCATCCCTGATTATAATCGCTCAACCATTGGTGGCCTTGTCTTCTGTTGCCGAGGCCCCAAGCTCTGGAACACCCTCCCGAAACCTCTGTGCCTCCTCCCTGAAGGTGCTGACTCCGGCTGGGTTCAGTGCTACACTCCCTGGTTCCCCTCCCCTGAAGGTACTGACTCTGGCTGGGTTCAGTTCTACACTCACTGGTTCCGCTCCCCTGAAGGTACTGACTCTGGCTGGGTTCAGTTCTACATTCACTGGTTCCCCTCCCCTGAAGGTACTGACTCTGGCTTTATTCATTTTGACACTCACTGGTTCCCCTCCCCTGAAGGTACTGACTCTGGCTGGGTTCAGTTCTACACTCACTGGTTCCCCTCTCCTGAAAGCACTGACTCTGGCTGGGTTCAGTTCTACACTCACTGGTTACCCTCTCTCTCCTGAAAAAATGACTCTGTCTGGTTTCAGTTCTGCACTCACTGGTTAACATTAGATATCGGAGCAGCAATCGGCCATGCGGCCCCTCGAACCTGCTCCGCCATTTAATACGATCATGGCTGATCCAATCATGGACTCAAATCCCATTCCATGCCCGCTCCCCATAACCCCTTATTGTTTGAGAAAGTGTCTATTTCTGTCTTAAATTTATACAATGTCCCATCTTCCACAGCTCTCTGAGGCAGTGAATTCGACACATCCACAACCCTCAGAAGAAATTTCTCCTCATCTCAGTTTTAAATGGGGGCTCCTTATTCTAAGATTATGCCCTCTAGTTCTACTCTTCCCCCATCAGTGAAACATCCTCTCTGCATCCACCTTGTCACGCCCCCTCATAATCTTATATATTTCTATAAGATCACTTTTCTATCTTCTGAATTCCAATGAGTAGAGACCCAACATATTCAACCCCCTCATCTCCAGAATAAACTTCGTGAACCTTTTCTGAACTGCTTCCAAAGCAAGTATATCCTTTCGTAAATACAGAAACCAAAACTGCACGCAGTATTCCAAGTGTGGCCTCACCAATACCCTGTACAACTGTAGCAAGACTTCCTAGCTTTTATACTCCATCCCCTTTGTAATAAAGGCCAAGATTCCATTGGCCTTCCTGATCACTTGCTGTACCTGCATACTGATCTTTTGTGTTTCATGCACAAGTACCCCCAGGTCCCGCTGTACAGTAGCACTTGGTAATCTTTCTCCATTTAAATAATAACTTCTGTGATTTTTTTTCTGCCAAAGTGCATGACCTCCTACTTTCCAACATTATACTCCATCTGCCAAATTTTTGCCAACTCACTTAGCCTGTCAATGTCGTTTTGCAGATTTTGTGTGTCCTCCTCACACATTGCATTTCCTCCCATCTTTGTATCATCAGCAAACTTGACTACACTACACTCGGTCCCTTCTTCCAAGTCGCTAATATAGATTGTAAATAGTTGGGGTCCCAGCACTGAACCCTGCGGCAACCCACTAGTTACTGATTGCCAAACTGAGAATGAACCATTTATCCCGACTCAATATTTCCTTATAAGTCAACCCTCTCATCTCCGGAATCACCCTCATGAACCTTCTCTCAACTGTCTCTCCTTTCCTCCCCTGAAGATGCTGAATCTGTCTGGTTTCAGTTCTGCACTCACTGGTTCCCCTCTGTCCCCGCCCCTGAAGGTGCTGTCTCGGGCTGGAATCAGTTCTACACTCATTGGTTCCCCTCTCATCCCTTCAAGATGCCGACACTGGCTGGGTCCAGTTCTACACTCACTGGTTCCCCTCCATCTCCTCCCCTGATGGTACTGACTCTGGCTGGGTTCAGTTCTACACTCATTGGTTCCCCTCCCCTGAAGGTGCTGACTCTGCCTGGGATCAGTTCTACACTCACTGGTTCCCCTCCCTCTCCTCACCTGATGGTGCTGAATCTGGCTGGGTCCAGTTGTATACTCAGTGGTACCCCTACCTCCCATCTGCCCGTCCCTTAAGGCGCTAACTCTGGCTGTGTTCAATTCCACGCTCACTGTTTCACCTCCCTCCCCTCTCCAGCACGCAGAGTTCAGGGAGTGAGGAGAGAGATTAAAAAGCAGGACCTCAAAGGTAGTAATCTCCGGATTCCTCCCAATGTCACGAGCTAGTGCCGACAGAAACAGGAGGATAGAGCAGATGAATGCCTGGCTGGAGAGATGGTGCAGGCAGGAGGGCGTTAGTTTCCTGAGGCACTGGGACCGCTTCTGGGGGAGGTGGGACATGGACAAACCGGATGGGTTGCACCTTAACAGAGCCGGGACCAATATCCTCGTGGCGGGGGGGTTTGCTAGTGCTGTTGTGGAGAGTTTAAACTAGCTTGAAAGGGGGATGGGTACCTGAAAATAGAGTCAGTAGGGAGGGGAGTAAAGCTGGAATTAGGAAGCAAAAAGAAAGAAAGTGAGTTTGGAGGAAGGAGGAAACAAGCAGGAAAAAAGTGTAAAAAAACAAGGCACTTTGTCTAAATGCACGTAGCATTTGTAACAAAATAGATGAGTTGACGACACAAAGGTACAAATGGGTATGATCTGATAGGCATTACAGAGACGTGGTTGCAAGGTGAGCAATTGGGGAATTAAATATTCAGTGGTACTGGACAATCCGGAAGGACAGACAGAAAGGAAAAGGAGGTGGAGTAGCTCTATTGATAAAGGATGGAATCACTGCAATAGTAAGAAACGATATTGGCTCAAATGATCAGGATGTTGAAACAGTTTGGGTGGAGATAAGGAACAATAAGCGGAAAAAGTCACAGGTGGGTGTAGTCGATAGGCCCCCTAACAAGAGCTACTCTGTTGGTCAGCGCATAAACCAGGAAATAGTGGGGGCTTGTAAAAAGGGAACAGCAATAATCATGGGTGATTTTAACCTCCATATTGATTGGACAAATTGGTCAGGGTAGCCTTGAGGAGGAGTTCATAGAGTGCATAAGGGATGGGTTCCTTCAGCAGTATGTAATGGAACCAACTAGGGGGCAGGCTATCTTAGATCTGGTCCTGTGTAATGAGACAGGATTAATAAACAATCTCCTAGTAAAGGATCCCTTGGAATGAGTGATCATAGCATGATCTGAATTTGAAATTCAGATGGTGGGTGAGAAAGTTGGATCTCTAACCAGCGTACTAATCTTAAATAAAGGAGACTATGTAGGTATGAGGGCAGAGTTGGGTAAAGTGGACTGGGAATATAGATTAAAGTGCAGGACGGTTAATGAATAGTGGTGTACATTTAAGGAGATATTGATTGCACAATTCTCAAAAAAAATATATTCCAGTGAGGAGGAAAAGGTGTAAAAGAAAAGATAGCCAGCCGTGGCAAACTCAAGAAATAAAGGATGGTATCCAATTAAAAACAAGGGCATACAAAGTGGCCAAAACTAGTGGGAGGACAGAAGACTGGGAAGCTTTTAAAAGCCAGCAAAGAATGACTAAAAAAAATGATTAAGAAAGGGAAGATAGACTATGAAAGTAAACTAGCACAAAATATAAAAACAGATAGCAAGAGTTTCTATAGGTATATAAAAAGGAAAAGAGTGGCTAAAGTAAATGTTGGTCCCTTGAGGACGAGATCAGGGAATTAGTAATGGGGAACATGGAGGTGGCAGAAACACTGAACAAATATATTCTATCAGTCTTTACGGCCGAGGACACTAACAATATCCCAACAGTGGACAGTCAAGGGGCTACAGGGGGGAGGAACTTAACACAATCACTGAGAAGGTGGTACTCAGTAAGATAATGGGACTAAAGGCGGATAAATCCCCTGGAGCTGATGGCTTACACCCTAGGGTCTTGAGAAGTCGCAGCAGGGACAGTGGATTCATTGGTTGTAATTTACCAAAATTCCCTGGATTCTGGGGAGGTCCCAGCGATTGGAAAACTGCAAATGTAACGTCCTTATTTAACAAAGGAGGCAGAAAAAAAGCAGGAAACTATAGACCAGTTAGCCTCACTTCTGTGGTTGGGAAAATGTTGGGAGTCCATTATTAAAGAAGCAGTAGCGGATATTTGGAAAAGCAAAATTCGGTCAGGCAGAGTCAGCATGGATTTATGAAGGGGAAGGCATGTTTGACAAATTTGCTGGAATTCTTTGAGGATGTAACAAACAGGGTGGATGAAGGGGAACCAGTGAGTGTGGTGTATTTGGACTTCCAGAAGGCATTTGACAAGGTGCCACGTAAAAGGTTACTGCACAAGATAAAAGTTCACAGGGTTGGGGGTAATATATCAGCAAGGATAGAGGATTGGCTAACTAACAGAAAACCGAGAGTTGGATAAATGGTGCATTCTCTGGTTGGCAACCAGTAACTAGTGGGGTGCTGCAGGGATCAGTGCTGGGACCCCAACTATTTACATTCTATATTAAAGAACTTGGAAGAAGGGACTGAGTGTAACGTTGCCAAGTTTGCTGACGATACAAAGGATGGGAGGAAAAGCAATATGTGAGGACACATAAAATCTGCAAAAGGACATAGACAGGCTAAGTGAATGGGAAAAAATTTGGCAGATGGAGTATAATATTAGAAAGTGTGAGGTCATGCACTTTGAAAGAAAAAAAATTAAAGAGCAAGTTATTATTTAAATGGAGAAAGATTGCAAAGTGCTGCAGTACAGCGGGACCTGGGGGTACTTGTGCATGAAACACAAAAGGACAGTATACAGGTACAGCAAATGATCAGGAAGGCGAACGGAATCTTGGCCTTCCTGATCCATGTTTATCAAAGGATATACTTGCTTTGGAGGCAGTTCAGAGAAGGTTTCGGGGACGATGGGGATGACTTATGAGGAAAGGTTGAGTAGTTTGGGCCTCTTCCCATTGGAATTCAGAAGAATGAGAGGTGATCTTATCGAAACATATAGGATTATGAGGGGGCGGGACAAGGTGGATGCAGAGAGGATGTTTCCACTGATGGGGGAGACTCGAACTAGAGGGCATAATCTTAGAATAAGGGGCCACCCATTTAAAACTGAGATGAGGAGGAATGTCTTCTCTCAAAGGGTTGTAAATCTGTGGAATTTGCTGCCTCAGAGAGCTGTGGAAGTTGGGTCATAGAAACATAGAAAATATTTGCAGTAGTGGGCCATTCGGTGTTTTTGTGACTGGAAGGCTGTTGCCAGTGGGGTTCTGCAGGGCTCAGTGCTGGGTCCCTTGTTTTTTGTGGTATATATCAATGACTTGGGCGTCAATGTTGGGGGTATGATTAAGAAGTTTGAAGGTGATACTAAAATAGGCTGTGTGGTTGAGAATTAAGAAGAAAACTGCGGACTGCAGGAAGATATCAATGTACTGGTCAGTTGGGCAGTAAAGTGGCAAATGGAATTTAATCCGGATAAGTGTTGGTAATGTTTTTGGGGAGGTCTAACAAGGCAAGGGATTGCACATTAAATGCTACAACACTGAAAATTGTAGAGGAACAAAGGGACCTTTGAGCGTAGGTCCACAGATCTCTGAAAGTGGCAGGCCAGGTAGATAAGGTGGTTAAGAAGGCATATGGAATACTTACCTTTATTAGTCGAGGCATGGAATACAAGAGATCGGAGGTTATGCTTGAACTGGTTCAGCCGCAGTTGGAATACTGTGTGCAGTTCTGGTCACCACATTACAGGAAAGATGTGATTGTACTGGAAAGGGTACAGAGGAGATTTACAAGAATGTTGCCTGGACTGGAGAATTTTGGCTATGAGGAAAGATTGGAGAATTACAACAATTGTACATTCCTGTCTGGCGTAAAAATAAAAAAGGGAAGGTGGCTCAACCGTGGCTATCTAGGGAAATCAGGGATAGTATTAAAGCCAAGGAAGTGGCATAGAAATTGGCCAAAAATAGCAGCGAACCTGGGGACTGGGAGAAATTTAGAACTCAGCAGAGAAGGACAAAGGGTTTGATTAGGGCAGGGAAAATGGAGTACGAGAAGAAGCTTGCAGGGAACATTAAGGCGGATTGCAAAAGTTTCTATAGGTATGTAAAGAGAAAAAGGTTGGTGAAGACAAACGTAGGTCCCCTGCAGTCAGAATCAGGGGAAGTCATAACGGGGAACAAAGAAATGGCAGACCAATTGAACAAGTACTTTGGTTCGGTATTCACTAAGGAGGATACAAACAACCTTCCGGATATAAAAGGGGTCAGAGGGTCTAGAAAGGAGGGGGAACTGAGGGAAATCTTTATTAGTCGGGAAATTGTGTTGGGGAAATTGATGGGATTGAAGGCCGATAAATCCCCAGGGCCTGATGGACTGCATCCTAGAGTACTTAAGGAGGTGGCCTTGGAAATAGCGGATGCATTGACAGTCATTTTCCAACATTCCATTGACTCTGGATCAGTTCCTATGGAGTGGAGGGTAGCCAATGTAACCCCACTTTTTAAAAAAGGAGGTTGAGAGAAAACAGGGAATTATAGACCGGTCAGCCTGACCTCAGTAGTGGGTAAAATGATGGAATCAATTATTAAGGATGTCATAGCAGTGCATCTGGAAAATGGTGACATGATAGGTCCAAGTCAGCATGGATTTGTGAAAGGGTAATCATGCTTGACAAATCTTCTGGAATTTTTTGAGGATGTTTCCAGTAAAGTGGACAAAGGAGAACCAGTTGATGTGGTATATTTGGACTTTCAGAAGGCTTTCGACAAGGTCCCACACAAGAGATTAATGTGCAAAGTTAAAGCACATGGGATTGGGGGAAGTGTGCTGACGTGGATTGAGAACTGGTTGTCAGACAGGAAGCAAAGAGTAGGAGTAAACGGGTACTTTTCAGAATGGCAATCAGTGACTAGTGGAGTGCCGCAAGGTTCTGTGCTGGGGCCCCAGCTGTTTACATTGTACATTAATGATTTAGACGAGGGGTTTAAATGCAGTATCTCCAAATTTGCGGATGATACTATGTTGGGTGGCAGTGTGAGCTGCGAGGAGGATGCTATTAGGCTGCAGAGTGACTTGGATAGGTTAGGTGAGTGGGCAAATGCATGGCAGATGAAGTATAATGTGGATAAATGTGAGGTTATCCACTTTGGTGGTAAAAACAGAGACACAGACTATTATCTGAATGGTGACAGATTAGGAAAAGGGAAGGTGCAACGAGACCTGGGTGTCATGGTACATCAGTCATTGAAGGTTAGCATGCAGGTACAGCAGGCGGTTAAGAAAGCAAATGGCATGTTGGCCTTCATAGCGAGGGGATTTGAATACAGGGGCAGGGAGGTGTTGCTACAGTTGTACAGGGCCTTGGTGAGGCCACACCTGGAGTATTGTGTACAGTTTTGGTCTCCTAACTTGAGGAAGGACATTCTTGCTATTGAGGGAGTGCAGCGAAGGTTCACCAGACTGATTCCCGGGATGGCGGGACTGACCTATCAAGAAAGATTGGATCAACTGGGCTTGTATTCACTGGAGTTCAGAAGAATGAGAGGGGACCTCATAGAAACGTTTAAAATTCTGATGGGTTTAGACAGGTTAGATGCAGAAAGAATGTTCCCAATGTTGGGGAAGTCCAGAACCAGGGGTCACAGTCTGAGGATAAGGGGTAAGCCATTTAGGACCGAGATGAGGAGAAACTTCTTCACCCAGAGAGTGGTGAACCTGTGAAATTCTCTACCACAGAAAGTTGTTGAGGCCAATTCACTAAATATATTCAAAAAGGAGTTAGATATAGTCCTTACTACTAGGGGGATCAAGGGTTATGGCGAGAAAGCAGGAAGGGGGTACTGAAGTTTCATGTTCAGCCATGAACTCATTGAATGGCGGTGCAGGCTAGAAGGGCTGAATGGCCTTCTCCTGCACCTATTTTCTATGTTTCTATGTTTCTATGCAGAGTCCATTTTCTTTGGATCAGAGGACACTGAGGGGAGACCTGATGAAAGTGTATTAAATTATGAGGGGCCTGGATAGAGTGGATAGGAAGGACCTATTTCCCTTGGCAGAGGGATCAACAACAAGGGGGCACAGATTTAAAGTAATTGGTTTAGAGGAGATACGAAGGGAATTTTCTTCACCTGGAGGTTTGTGGGGGTCTGGAACTCACTGCCTGAAAGGGTGGTAGAGGCAGAAACACTCAGCACATTTGAAAAATACTCGGATGTGCACTTCAAGTGTCATCACCGACAGGGCTACGGACCGAGAGCTGGAGAGTGGGATTAGGCTGGATAGCTGTTTGTTGGCCGGCACGGACACGGTGGGCTGAAATGGTCTCCTGCCATGCTGTAAATTTCTATGATTTTATGATTAATGACCTAGATGAAGGGACCGAGTGTAATGTATCCAAATTTGTTTAGGATACAAAACTAGGTGGGACAGTAAGCTGTGAGAACACAAGAGTCTGCAAGATATACATAGATAGACTGTGAGTGGGCAGTAAGGTGGCAGATGGTGTATAATGTAGGGAAATGAGAGGTTATTCACTTTGGTAGGAACAACAGAAGAACAGAGTATCTTTTAAATTATGAGAAACTTTTAAACATTGGTGTTTAGAGAGATTTGGGGTGTCCTTGTGCAAGACACACAGAAAGTGAGCATGCTGGTACGCAAGCAATAAGGAAGGGAAATGGTTTGTCCTTTATTGCAAGGGTTTGGAGTATAAGAGTAAGGAGGTCTTGCTACAATTGCACAGGGCCTTGGTGAGACCACACCTGGAGTACTGGGCACAGTTTTGTTTTCTTATCTAAGGACGGAAACACTTGCCTTGGAGACGGTGCAACAAAGGTTCACAAGATTCCTGGGATGAGAGGGCTGTCTTATGATGAGATAGTGTGTAGAATGGGCCTATACACTCTCGAGTTTAGAATAATGAGAGGTGATCTCATTGAAGCATACAAGGTTCTGAAGGGGACTGACAGGTTAGATGCTGAGAGGTTGATTCCCTGGCTGGACTGTCAAGAGCTAGGGGCACAGTCTCAGGATAAGGGGTAGGCCATTTAAGACAGAGATGAGGAGGAATTTCTTCACTCAGAGGGTTGTGAATCTTTGTCATTCTCTCCCCCAGAGGGCTGTGGATGCTCAGTCTATTCAAGGTTGAGATAGATAGATTTTTGTATATTAAGGGAATCAAGGGATGTGGAGATCAGGCGGGAAAGTGGAGTTGAGGGCGATGATCAGCCATGATCTTATTGAATGGCGGAGCAGGCTCGAGGGACATTATGGCCTCCTCCTGCCGCTATTTCTTATGTTGATATCCAGGGGACTCTAGATTTATTAGTCCCACCCTTTTTCTTGAAGGTAACATACTTCCTCTGAACCCTCATTATCTCTTCATTGAATGCCTCCCACTGCTCCGACTATCCCTTGATTACCTTAATTTACAAAAATCTATCGATCTCTGTCTTAAATCTGCTCAAAGACAGAGCCTCCACAGCCCTCTGGGGTAGAGAATTACAAAGATTAATGAGTGAATAAGTTTCTGCTCATCTCAGTCCTAAATGGCCAACCCCTTATTTTGAGACTGTGACCCCTAGTTCTAGACTCCTCAGCCAGAGGAAACATCCTCCCTGCATCTATCCTGTCACGCCTTCTAAGAATTTTGTATGTTTAATGAGATCATCTCTCATTCTTCTAAACTCTAGAAAATACATGCCTAGTCTACTCAATCTCTCCTCACAGGACAATCCTCCCATCCCAGGAATTCAGTTTGGTGAACCTTCGTTGCCATCCTCAACAGCAAATACATCCTTCCTTAGGTAAGCAGCCAAAACTGCACACAATACTCCAGCTGCAGTCTCACCAGGACCCGATATAATTGCAGTAAGACGTCTTTACTCTTGTACTCAAATCCTTTTGTAATAAAGGCCAACATACCATTTGCTTTCTTCGTTGCATGCTGTACCTACATATTAACTTTCAGTGATTCATGTACAAGGACACCAAGGTCCCTCTGAACACCAAAGTTTCCCAATCTCTCACCAATTCATAAAGCTGTTTCCAGTCCACTTTGGCTAAATCACATCTCAGCTTAGTAAAATTGGCTTTTCCCCAATTGATAACTTTTATTCCTGGTCTGTCTTTGTCCCTTTCCATAACTATCCTAAATCAAACTGAATTATGATTACTGGCACCAAAATGCTGTCCCATCGATACCCCTTCCACTTACCCAGCTTCAGTCCCTAATACTAAGTCCAGAACTTCCCCCTCTCTTTTTGGGCTTGCTGCGTACTGGCTAAAAAGTTCTGCTGGTTGCTGACCCCTCTGTGAAGGGAAATAGGTCCTTCCTCTCCACTCTATCTAGGCCGCTCATAATTTTATACACCTCATTAAGATCTCCCCTCAGCCTCCTTTGTTCCAAAGAGGGTTGGTGGGCTGGATGAGGTTACAGAGATAGGGATTTGAACAAGAGAATGCGTATTTTAAAGGCTGATACCACCAGCCATCTCGCCCAGCACAGAATGTAACTCACTAGCAACAGGAAGGCTGTTACTTTAACTACTACGAATGCATAATGCGGGGAAATCAATCTCTGTCCCTTTAACTAACAGCGTCATGGAAAGAGGAAAATTAATGACATTTAAACACCTGATTAACTTGGCACTGAAGTGTCTGAAACTCATAATAGGAGCTCCAGGAAAACAAAAAACTGAACAATGTTACATTGTTTTGTTAACAAAAGAAATCTTGATTCAGCTTTTAAAAGATAAATTGTTTAACAGGGATTCACACAGACTCACCCGACAGGCCGACTCAGGATCCATCCCTCAAGCACCGTGATTGGTTGCAGAACTCGCTGCTCCCTGGGCACTCCGGCCTCTGACCTCCCTTCCTGATGGTTCCCAAGGCAATCAATCACTACTCGCCAACATTACACTGCCAGATTAAGTTGAGGGGCTTGGAGGAAGAAATAAAACAAGACCGTGAACCTGAGTGAAGAAATAAAATTAGAGAAGCATGATGAAATAAACAAGGATAGACAATATAAACTGAAGGGTACAATCCGAAAGGGGGTGCATGAACAGTGAGACCTGCGGGTATATGTGGACAAATCACTGAAGGTGACAGGACAGGTTGGGAAAGCAGTTAAAAAAGCTTACAGGTTGCTGGGAATCACAGAGTACAAAAGCAAGGAGGTTATGATGAACCTTTGTAAAACACTGGTTCGGCCTCAACTGGAGCATTGTGTCCGATTCTGGACATCGCACATTAGGATGTGAAGGCCTCAGAGAGGGTGCAGAAAAGATTGACAAGAATGATTGACGAGATGAGGGACTTCAGTTCCGTGGATTGACTGGAGAAGCTGGGGTTGTTCTCCTTAGAGCAGAGAAGGTTGAGAGGAGAATTGATAGAAGTGTTCAAAATCATGAGGGGTGTGGACAGAGTAGATAGAGAGATGCTGTTCCCACTGGCAGAAGGGTAGAGAATCAGAGGAGATGGATTTAAGGTGAATGGCAAAAGAACCAAAGTTGACATCAGAAAATCTATTTTCCGCAGCGAGTGGTTAGGATCCGGAAAGCACGGCCTGAAAGGGTGGTGGAGGAAGACTCAATCACAGCTTTCAAAAAAAAAGTTGGATAAGTATCTGAAAGAAAACATTTGCAGGGCTGGGGGAAGGGCGGGCAGTGGGACGAGCTGGGAGCAGGCAAGGGTTCGATGGGCCGAACGGCCTTCCGTGCTGTAACTATTCTCTGATTGTGTGAGCAGAACCACTCTGTTCCCTGACTCAATCTAAAGCCTTCCTGATCGTGAGCACCCTGTTAAACCTGCCCTGCACCTTCACTGCTCCAAGGAGAACCACCCCAGATGCTGCAGCCATCATCTTATTGAATGGTAGCAGGCTCGAGGGGCCAAAGGGCCGACTCATCTCCTATTTCTGATGTTCTCATGTGTTCATGTCACTGGTCCCCATCCTGCACCTGCTCCCTGCAGTAAGATGGCCGCCGCGCATGCTCCCTGCCCTGCAGCGGGACAATGGAAAGTATTGTGACATCGAGGAAGCCCCGCCCCCCGTGGCGGGCGGCCCCGTGCTGCCCAAAGATGGCGGCCGAACTCCCGGCAAACCCCGACAGTAACCAAGGTCCGTCCCCGCCCGAAAATGCCCCACAGCCGCCACCCGCCGGCTCGGCGGCCAAATCTCACCACCCGCGCGTGTCCGTGAGTCTGTGATTCTTCAGGGAGGCTGGGCGCACTGCCCGGGCTGCTCATCCATCCTCCGCGTGGGGCAAAACATCGTCCGTCCGCAGCTAATCTCCCACAATAGGCTGGCCCCGCGCCTGCGCACAACTCCGCCTCGCCTCACCTGGGCCCTGGGCTCAAAGGCTGCGAGCGGAGCCCACCAACTAACCCCCCAACCGCAACACTCAGCCCGCAGCCAATGGCGAGGCGACGCGGGGCACCAGCTCACCCAGCGCGCTGCTCCGCGCCATTCAGTGGCGGGGGGCGGGGCCGGGCACCAATCAATCACTGGTCCCTGAAGGTACTGACTCTGGCTGGGTTCAGTTCTACACTCACTGGTTCCCCTCCCCTGAAGGTACTGACTCTGGCTGGGTTCAGTTCTACACTCACTGGTTCCCCTCCCCTGAACGTACTGACTCTGGCTGGGTTCAGTTCTACACTCACTGGTTCCCCTCCCCTGAAGGTACTGACTCTGGCTGGGTTCAGTTCTACACTCACTGGTTCCCCTCCCCTGATGGTACTGACTCTGGCTGGGTTCAGTTCTACACTCACTGGAACCCCTCCCTTGATGGTACTGACTCTGGCTGGGTTCAATTCTACACTCACTGGCTCCCCTCCCCTGAAGCTACTGACTCTGGCTGGGTTCAGTTCTACACTCACTGGTTCCCCTCCCCTGAAGGTACTGACTCTGGCTAGGTTCAGTTCTACACTCACTGGTTCCCCTCCCCTGAAGGTACTGACTCTTGCTGGGTTCAGTTCTACACTCACTGGTTCCGCTCCCCTGAAGGTACTGGCTCTGGCTGGGTTCAGTTCTACACTCACTGGTTCCCCTCCCCTGAAGGTACTGACTCTGGCTGGGTTCAGTTCTACACTCACTGGTTCCCCTCCCCTGAAGGTACTGGCTCTGGCTGGGTTCAGTTCTACACTCACTGGCTCCCCTCCCCTGAAGGTACTGACTCTGGCTGGGATCAGTTCTACACTCACTGGTTCCCCTCCCCTGAAGGTACTGACTCTGGCTGGGTTCAGTTCTACACTCACTGGTTCCCCTCCCCTGAAGGTACTGGCTCTGGCTGGGTTCAGTTCTACACTCACTGGTTCCCCTCCCCTGAAGGTACTGACTCTGGCTGGGTTCAGTTCCACACTCACTGGTTCCCCTCCCCTGAAGGTACTGAATCTGGCTGGGTTCAGTTCTACACTCATTGGTTCCCCTCCCCTGAAGGGACTGACTCTGGCTTCGTTCAGTTCCAGACACTGACATCATTCACTTTGTTCCTGCACCAAGATGGCCGCGCATGCGCGGTGCTACTCACCGAATCAAAATGGAGGAGCGCTGAACCTGCCTTCCTGTACGAAGATGGCCGCCGTTATCCTGGTCCTGTGACGGAAGAAAGCCCCGAAGCTGCAACCGCCGATATTCCGGTTATTATTCCGGGCTTGCGGCGGGCACCTGTTGTTTGTGAAGACTCCCCACCTCCCCGCTGGTCCCTTCCTCCGCTCTGTCCCGCTGAAAAGTACACTTCTGAGTCGCCTTCTCAAAACATGTCTTCTCCGCCATTACAAGCCTCGCGCATGCTCCAAACACAGCCAGTGCCCGCGCCTGCGCACTGAGCACCTGTCGTCTGGGTGAGGCACTTTCTTCTCCGCGGGGCACGCTGGGTACATAAGACCATGTTAAATTGGTGCAGGAGTGGGCCAGATACTGCACGGTTATATACAGAGTAAAGCTCACTCTGTACTGTCCTAAACAATCCCAGGGCAGGTACAGCACGGGTTAGTTACAATTTAAAGCTTGCTGTACGCTGACTCATCAAACACTCCCAGGGCAGGTACAGTACATATTAAATACACAGTAAGGATCCAGCTGCACTGTCCCACCAGGTATTCCCAGGGCATTTACAGCACGGATTAGATACAGAATAAAGCTCACTCTGCACTGTCCCAAGAAACAATCCCAGGGCAGGTACAGCACAAGTATTTTGTTGTTAATCTGTAAATAAAAAACCCCCTGATTAAAGGGGGGAGGAGACACAAATAAACCAATTAAACTTTGGACGGTAAACTTAAATCAAATTAACAGTTGGTTGCTGGAGGCGATGATGCACTCCAGTCCGTCTGGTGCTGATCTCTTACAGAAGGCCGCAAGCGTACTGGTGGCAGGTACAGCACATGTTAGATAGAGAGTAAAGCTCCCTCTACAGTGACCTATCAAACACTCCCAGGGCAGGTACAGCATGGGTTAGATCCGGAGTAAAGCTCCCTCTACATTCACCAATCCAACACTCCCAGGGCAGGTACAGCAGGGGTTAGATACAGAGTGGTGCTCCCTCTGCACTGTCCCATCAAACACTCCTAGTGCAAGCACAGCATGGGTTAGATACAGAGTGAATCTCCCTCTACACTGTCCCATCAAACACTCACAGGGCAAGTACAGCATAATTTAGATGCAGGGTAAATGTCTTTCTAAACAGGCAATCCAAAATTGCACAGGACAGGCACAACACAGGTTAGGTACACATCATCATCATTATAGGCAGTTCTTCGAAATCGAGGAAGAGTTGCTTACACTCGAAAGGTGAGTTCTTAGGTGACTAAATAGTCGAATACGGGAATTACAGTCTCGGTCACAGGTAGGACAGCCAGTCGTTGAAAGAAAGGGTGGGTGGGACTGGATTGCCGCATGCTCCTCTGCTTGGTTTCTGCATGCACTCAGCGATGAGACTTGAGGTGCTCAGCGCCCTCCCCGGATGCATTTCCTCTCCTTAGAGTGGACTTTGGCTAGGGACTCCCAGGTATCAGTGGGGATGTTGCATTTTATCAAGGAAGCTTTAACGGTGCACTTGAAATGGTTCGTCTGCCCACCTTGAGCTCGCGTGCCATGTAGAAGTTCTGAGCAGAGCGCTTGCTTTGCGAGTCTTGTGTGAACCATGTGAACAATGTGGCAAGCCAGATTAGGAAAAGGGGAGGTGTAACGAGACCTGGGTGTCATGGTACATCAGTCATTGAAGGTTGGCATGCAGGTACAGCAGGCGGTTCAGAAAGCAAATGGCATGTTTGCCTTCATAGTGAGGGGATTTGAGTACAGGGACAGGGAGGTGTTGCTACAGTTGTACAGGGCCTTGGCGAGGCCAAACCTGGAGTATTGTGTACAGTTTTGGCCTCCTAACTTGAGGAAGGACATTCTTGCTATTGAGGGAGTGCAGCGAAGGTTCACCAGACTGATTCCCGGGATGGCGGGACTGACATATCAAGAAAGACTGGATCAACTGGGCTTGTATTCACTGGAGTTCAGAAGAATGAGAGGGGATCTCATAGAAACGTTTAAAATTCTGATGGGTTTAGACAGGTTAGATGCAGGAAGAATGTTCCAATATTTTGGAAGTCCAGCACCAGGGGTCACAGTCGAAGGATAAGGGGTAAGCCATTTAGGACCGAGATGAGGAGAAACTTCTTCACCCAGAGAGAGCTGAACCTGGGGAATTCTCTACCACAGAAAGTTGTTGAGGCCAATTAACTAAATATATTCAAAAAGGAATTAGATGAAGTCCTTACTACTAGGAGGATCAAAGGGTATGGCGCGAAAGCAGGAATGGGGTACTGAAGTTGCATGTTCAGCCATGAACTCATTGAATGGCGGTGCAGGCTAGAAGGGTCGAATGGGCTACTTCTGCACCTATTTTCTATGTTTCTATGTTTCTATGTGTGTCCCTGGAGATGGAGCATGCGGTATCCACGAGAGATGGGCACCGCAGAGACTGGAGTGCATCATTTCAAGAGGGAACTGAATTTTAATTTTAATAAATTTGATTTGATTTGACAAAGCTTCCCTTAATGTTGAATTGTTAAGTTTTGTTTTTGGTGCCCTCAAAAATAATAAAGGGGCACTTTAATGAAAGTTTCTGGAGTGTGACGCCCCTCCCCACTTTAATCAGGGGACATTTGATTATTGTTTTACTTAAAATAGTTGTGAACAATGTGGCCCACCCAATGGAACTGGTCGAGTGTGGTCAGTGCTTTGATGCTGGTGATGTTGGTCTGATCGAGGAAACACCAGGACTGGTTTAATGAGAATGACGAGGAGGTCCAAGAGCTAATTGTTAGCAAGCACAGGGCATTTCTAAACCTAAAACAACAACCCAACTCGGGAGCAGCAAAGCAGCATTACAGACGGCTTAAGGCCGAGGTCCAAGAAAAAACCTGTGACCTAAAGCATAGATGGTGGGTCGAGAAATCACAGGAGGTTCAGCAGCTGGCCGACAGCCATGATGTGTGACGAGTCTTCATCGCAGTCAAGGCCACCTATGGCCCAAGCACCCAATGCCCCACCCCACTGCTGGCCAAGAATGGGGAAACACTCATCAAGGACACTGAGGCAGTCAGGACTCGCTGGAAGGAGCACTTCGAAGATCTCTTTAACTGAGACTCTGCCTTTGACTCGAGTGTCCTCGATTCCAACCCACAGCATGCTACCCGCCAACATCTCCGCAAAACCCCAGCCCTGCACGAGATAGAAAAGGCCATCCACCAGCTCAAGAACAACAAGGCAATGGGAGCGGATGAAATCCCCACTGAGGCACGAAAGTATAGCAGAGAGGCAATATTGGCAAAAATGCATGACCTTATCTCTCTCATCTGGAAGGAGGAGAGCATGCCTGGAGATCTCAGAGATGCAGTAAACTTTAACAAAGGGGACAAGTCCGATTGCGGCAATTGCAGATGGATCGCCGTGTTATCAGCCACTGGGAAAGCCATCACTAGAATCCTCCCAAACCGTCTTCTCCCTGTGGCTGAGGAACTCCTCCCGGAGTCACAGTGTGGTTTTCGTCCACTACGGTGTATGACGGACATGAGTAGGTACACAGTAAGGATCTCAATACGCTGTCCCATCAGACACTTGCAGGGAAGGTACAGCATGGGTTAGATACAGAGTAAAGCTCCCTCCACACTGTCCCATCAAACATTCCCAGAGCAAGTACAGCATGGGTTAAACAAAGATGATACAGCTCCCTCTATACTGTTCCATCAGTCATTCCCAGGGCAAGTACAGCACAAGTTGGATACAGACTACATCTCCATCTAACTTGTCCAGTCATTCCAGGGCAGATATAGAGAAAATCTCCCTCTACACTGTTCTGCCAGACATTGCAAGGGTAGGTACAGCATGGGTTAAATACAGAGTAAAGCTCCCTCTACACTGTCCCATCAACCGTTCGCAGGGCAGGTACCACCAAGCTCATGGTCTACAGGATTGTAGTAATACCCGCCCTCCTGTATGGCTCAGAGGCATGGACCATGTACAGTAGACGCTCAAGTCACTGGAGATATATCACCAACAATGTCTCTGCAAGAACCTACAAATCCCCTGGGAGGACTGGCACACCAACATCAGCGTCCTTGTCCAGGCTAACGTCCCCAGCATTGAAGCACTGACCACACTCGATTAACTCCACTGGGCAGGCCACATAGTTCGCATGCCAGACACAAGACTCCCAAACCAAGTGCTCTATGTGGAGCTCCTTCATGGCAAATGAGCTAAGGTGGGCAGCGGAAACGTTACAAGGACACCCTCAAAGCCTCCCTGATAAAGTGCGACATCCCCACTGACAACTGGGATTCCCTGGCCAAAGACCACCTTAATTCGAGAAAGTGCATCCGGGAAGTTGCTGAGCACTTCGAGTCTCAATGCCGAGAGCATGCAGAAATCAAGCGCAGGCAGCGGAAAGAGCATGTGGCGAACCAATCACACCCACCCCTTCCCTCAATGATTATCTGTCCCACCTGTGACAGAGTCTGTGGCTCTCATATTGGACTGTTTAGACATCAAATAACTCACTTCAGGAATGGAAGCAAGTCTTCCTCGATTCCGAGGGACTGCCTATGATGATGATGATGATGAGGAGGAGGAGGACAAGTCAGGTTAGATGCAGAGTAAAGATCCCTCTACACAGTCTCACCAGACATTCCCAGGTAGGCACAGCATGGGTTATTAAAGGTTAAGTCTCCTTCTAGCCTGTCCAAAACACTCACAGGGTAGGTACAGCATAGGTTAGATACAGAGTTAATCTCCCTCTACGCTGTCCCATCAAACACTCACACAACAGGCGCAGCACGGGTCAGTCAGAGAGTAAAGCTCCCCATAGATTGCTCCATCAAACACTCTCATTGCAGGTACAGCACGGGTTAGATACAGAGTAAAACTCCCGCTAGTCTCATTAAACATTCCCAGGGCAGGAACAACACGGGTTAGATACTGAGTAAAGCTCACTCTACACTGTCCCATCAAGCACTCAGAGGGAATATACAGCACAGGTTAGATAAGAGAGAAAAGCTTGCTCTGCACTATCCCATCAAGAACTGCCAGGGCAGGTACTGCACAGGTTAGACAGCAAGGTTTAGGCTGGGTTTTCCAGAACTTGGGGCCTGGGCAACAGAAGGCACAGCCACCAATTATAATCAGGGATGCTCAGGAAGACATATATCTCATGGGTGAGCGGGTGTCAGCGGTGGTTGTGGGGCTGGAGGAATTTACAGAGCTAGGGAGGGGCAAGGTCACGGAGGGATTTGAAAATAAGTATAAGAATTTTGAAATCAAGGCGTTGCTCAACTAGAAGCCAATGTAGGTCAGTGAGCACTGGGGTAATGGGTGAGCTGGACTTGGTACGAGTTAGGGCATGGGCAGCCGAATTTTGGATTAACACTAGTTTATGTAGAGTAGAATGTGGGAGAAGTGCATTGGAATGGTCAAGTCCAGAAGTCACACAGGCATGAATGAGGGCTTCAGAAGTGGATGAGCTGAGGCAAGAGCGGGGACGGATGATGTTACAGAGGTGGAAATAGGCAGTCTTAATTATGCTGCTGATATCTGATCAAATAACCTATTTCAGGGTTAAGTATGAAACCAAAGTTGCGAACAGTCTGGTTCAGGCTCAGACAGAAGTTGGGGAGAGGGATGGAGTTTGTCACTCGGGAACGGAGTGTGTGGCAATGACAATTACAAATATGAGAATATTTCACAGGCTATCACGCGCAAAATGCATGGATGAGTTTTTAAAATTCAATCGGTTCCTAAAATGGGTTACAGAAAGTAACAGATTTCAAACCTTATGCAAGATGGTTCAATAAAGGGGTGGTTCAAAGGATTTCAGCTGAGTTTCAGGTGAGACACTGCAGTTAAGTCTACAACAACCACAACCCATGTACTCAAATGAAACAAGTTTGGGGTTTGATAGAAGGCGAACTAGGTGAGAAGTGATATAAGTTAGATTAATTAAAAGCACTAAAATGGAAGAGTCAGTAACAGAACATCAATTAGTCTCCTCTAATGATGGAGGAATCAAATATTCGACACAATGTGTTTGAAACAAAGATAATGTATTCAACATTTATACACAATATTAATCTCCAGCTCAGGTAGAGGGGTTATTAAGATGATCAGAAACAAACATGAGGTGCCAGAATGAACATGGTTCAGTGCCCAAAGCAATCACAGTAAATCCTGTTCGAGTCACAAATGCAGCCTTTTTGCTCAGCTCATTTAAAACTGAGATGAGGAGGAATTTCTTCTCTCAGAGTGTTGTAAATCTGTGGAATTCTCTGCCTCAGAGAGCAGTGGAGGCTGGGTCATTGAATATATTTAAGGTAGAGATAGCCAGATTTTTGAGCGATAAGGGAGTGAAGGGTTCCGGGGAGTGGGCAGGGAATCATAGAAACATAGAAACATAGAAAATAGGTGCAGGAGTAGGCCATTCGGCCCTTAGAGCCTGCACCACCATTCAAGAAGATCATGGCTGATCATTCCCTCAGTACCCCTTTCCTGCTTTCTCTCCATACCCCTTGATCCCCTTATCGTAACGGACACATCGAACTCCCTCTTGAATATATCCAATGAACTGGCATCAACAACTCTCTGCGGCAGGGAAATCCACAGGTTAACAACTCTCTGAGTGAAGAAGTTTCTCCTCATCTCAGTCCTAAATGATCTACCCCTTATCCTAAGACTGTGTCCCCTGGTTCTGGACTCCTCCAACATCGGGAACATTTTTCCCGCATCTAACTTGTCCAGTCCCGTCAGAATCTTATATGTTTCTATGAGATCCCCTCTCATCTTTCTAAACTCCAATGTATAAATTCCCAGTTGGTCCAGTCTCTCCTCACATGTCAGTCCAGCCATCCCGGGAATCAGTCTGGTGCAGATTCAATAGTAACTTTCAAAAGGGAATTGGATATATACTTGAAATGGAAAAAATTGCAAGGCTATGGGGGGAAAGGGCAGGGTCGTGGGACTAATTTGGACAGCTCTTTCAAAGAGCCGGCACGTGATTGGATGAATGGCCTCCTTCTGTGCTGTAAAATTTAATGAAATTTAAGTTGATGACCAAATGGTAGGATGTTAAAGTCCTTGGCTTTCCCTACAGATCAGTAACACTATCCTTGCAATAAAATGCAATGAGACATTGAAATGATCTTTTAAACACAAGCAGCTTGGCACCTGTACCAACACTTCGGTACCTGTAACTCGACACAAACACAGATCACAAACATTCTGCTGGGATGGTATGAGCTTGCTTATTTTGCATGTTACTTCTTCAGCCTTGCATCCCTACACATTTCAGGGCAATTAGGTCCTCTTGCTGAGGGCTGAAACCTATCTGAAAAAATTAATACATTATTTCGATGAGGTCTGCAGCATCAAATGGTCAAAGAGTGTTGATGAAGCTTTGGCCACTGGAGACAAGAATAAGACTTTTTTTTTCAACACAGGGTTAAGTTGGACAATTCATTTCCAGGACACTGCTCAGCTGTCTACCTGCATCGAGGTGCCATTGAGTGGTTGGTTGTACATCAGTAGACTAGTATCGTCATAATCAGAGCTCGATTCTTTTTTGTTAGATTTCCTTTTCGTTATTGACTCTTTGAACTAGTAGACATATCCACGTGGGAACACTTGGCTAACAAGTCTTTTGGGGAAAACATAATAAATTAATCCAAGTGCCCCCCAATTTGTGGGACACTCCAAACACTTTTCACGTGCCCTTTTTTTGTGATTTTTGTGGGGAGTTTTTGTTGGGTTTTTTTGGGTAGTAAAACGATAATTTACAAATGTCCCCTATAAAAGGGGAGGGGGACACTAAAACCCAGCAATTAAAACAAATTAAACTTTAAAACATATAAAATCAAATTAAAATTTGGTTGCCGGGGGTAACAATGCACTCCAGTCCCTCCGGTGCCCAGCTCTCGCGGAAGGCCGCGAGCGTACCGGTGGACACCGTGTGCTCCATCTCCAGGGACACCGTGGCCCGGATGTAAGCACGGAAGAGAGGCAGGCAGTCAGGCTGAACGACCCCCTCGATCGCCCGCTGCCTGGACCGGCTGATGGCACCCTTGGCAGTGCCCAGGAGCAGTCCTACAAGTAGGCCTTCGGAGCTACCCGCTCCCCTCCGCACAGGGTGCCCAAAGATCAGGAGTGTGGGACTGAAGTGCAGCCAGAAATTGAGGAGCAGCTCATTTAAATAATGGAACAGGGGCTGCAACCTCGTATATTCACTTAAAAGGTGGAACACAGACTCTTCCAGACCGCAGAAATTGCAGGCGGCCTGGGAGCCCATGAACCGACTTAAAAATTTATTGCACGGGCCTGCTCCGTGCACCACCCTCCACGACAAGTTCCCGATAAATAGCGGGAGGACTCCTGCGTAGAGTGCACTCCATCGGGGACCCCCGCCTCCTCCGGATGGCAAGATAGTACGCCATGGCGTGTCCAGATGGCAGACGAGGATGGCAACGTTGAGAGTGTGCAGGAGCAGCCCGTACAGGAAACCCCACCACGCGGAACTGAAAGGCACGGAGGGGATTTCCTCGAGGCGGCTCAAGTTGTGAGGCACCGGCTCCCGAGGGAGTTTCCGGGGTTTGGCGCCGATGAGGAATTCCGTCCAGATGGGGGTCAGTTCGGACGGGATCTCCCCACGTGCTTGAGCCTCCTCGACACACCTAACAGAGTCCGGGCCCAGAGCTGCTTTTAGCGACTTGATGGCATCGGCCACGCAGTGGACGCTGGCCGAATTTAGGCGCCATGCCAGCATGTCTGGCGCCATCCAGCCTGCTCCTCCACCATCCAGCAGGTCCCTGACCATTGTCACCTCGCCAGCCACAGCCCTCTCGTCCGACTGCCACCTAAAACCTTGATCGTGGAAGTCCAGATTCCTGAGCAGCAGCTCCTGCAGGACAGCCGCCACTCCAGCTGGTGGAGAGCTGCGCTTGGTGGAGACTTTATTCCAACATTTGGCTAACAAGTCTGAAAAGAAAATGCCATCTGACATAATCCTGACATTGGATAAAAATTTACTTAAATGTACAAGGCAATTTCTTCACTGTCCTGCCCTGTCCCCTCAAGTCATTAACTCGTGCTGGGGACAGTTTGACAGCACATGGGTGCTGTATGCTACTTTCCCAAGTGGCAATCCTTCAGTAAATGTCCTAAAGGAACTTGACCATGGGTATCACAACCGAGTTGAAATTTGACAAGTTTTCTTGCAAGTAGGGATCAGTGGATCTGGCCGAAATTGTAGTTTCCTGAGTCCAGGGGCACCGAAACCAACTGTATCTCCAAACTGCTGTCTGAGACCAGCTAGCTCTGCGGAAAGCAATGATTGAACCTGGGACTATCTCAACTCTTGGGCTCAGCTGCACACTAGCTATACCAACTACACCATCAGTGGAAACAAATAAGACAACTGTAAGAAGTAGTGAGGTACTGATGTCTGATTCTGTAATCTGTACAGCGAGACACCAGGTCTATTCTTGAGCACCCTTCTGCGCTCATAGAAGTGTCAACATTTTGCTTGAGTAACTCATTGATTGTTCTGTCTCATGCTTCAGCATAGCAGCTTAGAAGTCTGGTGTGGCTTTATGGTTTACATGGGTCCAGGCTTTGGCCTGGAGAAGGTTCTGTCTGTTAAATTTCGACCCATACAATTGGACTGAAATTGCTGTCCAATGATGGTTGAACAACTCTCAAATTGCTTTGCTCTTCGACCTAAATCGGCAATCACCATGTGACTGATTGATACCTGCCAGCAGCAATGCCACACCCATAGATTGGAGCGTTGCATTATTTTGCCCAGTGGTCAGAACATCTGTGCGAGTTCAGAAGCCCATAATAGTCGGAATACTGCAGGATATATTTCCACAAGGAACAAAACGGAGAGAAACGACGTCCCTTCCCAACTAACAGATGATACTTCTAGTCTTCAAACCTGAGCTTCCTAAAAAGTAGAGCTGAGTCTATGATCAGACCAGCCATGACCTTATTGAATGGGGAGCAGGCTCGGGATTCTGGGTGGCCCACTCCTGTTCCTGTTTCTCATGGTCATATGTACCCAGCATGCTCCGCGGGGGAGAATGTGCTGCACCCAGACGACAGGAGCTCAGTGCGCAGGCGCGGGCCTGGCTGTGTTTGGAGCATGCGCGGTGTGTGTAATGGCGGAGGAGAAATGTTTTTGACAGGCTCCTCAGAAGTGTCCTTTTCAGCGGGACGGAGCGGAGTAATGGACCAGCAGGGAGCCGGGGAGGCTTCATAAACAACCGGTGTCCGCTGCAAGCCCGGAAGTGGGTGAGTTCGGGCAAGCGGGGGTGGCAGATGCTGCTTTGTCTTGTTTTTGCTATCTGTGCTGACACTAGAGCAGCTGATTATGAATGCGAGAGTCGGAGACAGAGGCCCAGAGACCAGCCCAACCAGTTGCAGACAAAGATAGAGGGTTTGAAATCGAGAGGTGACGTCGCAGCCAAGCTGATAAGTGGTTGGCTGTTCGACTGGTAAGTATAACTCTCTTTTAGACTGACTTTTAGATTGGTTTAATTGGCAGCCAACCAATAAGTAGCTGTTTGGTGTTTAAGTAAATTTTAGTAAGTAAATTAATTTAAGCCTTAAGTCATGGCAGCAGAGCTCGGACATGTGTCATGCTCCTCCTGTGTTACGTGGGAAGTCAGGGACGCTTCCAGTGTCCCTGACTACTATGTGTGTGGGAAGTGTGTCCAACTGCAGCTCCTGACCGACCGCATGACGGCACTGGGAAAAAGAGTGGGAGAGCTATAGTGATAGGGGACTCTACTGTAAAGGGAATAGATAGGAGTTTCTGCGGACGCAACCGAGACTCCAGGATGGTATGTTGCCTCCCTGGTGCAAGGGTCAAGGATGTCTCGGAGCGGCTGTAGAGCATTCTGGAGAGGGAGGGTGAACAGCCAGTTGTCGTGGTACATGTAGGTACCAAGGATATAGGTAAGAAGCGGGAAGAGGTCCTACAAGCTGAATTTAGCGAGCTAGGAGTTAAATTAAAAAGTAGAACCTCAAAGGTAGTAATCTCTGGATTGCTACCAGTGCCACGTGCTAATCAGAGTAGAGGGAGCAGGGTAGTTAGAATAAATACGTGGCTTGAGCAGTGGTGCAAGAGGGAGGGATTCAAATTCCTGGCACATTGGAATCAGTTCTTGGGAAAGTGGGACCTGAGCTGCAAGGAGGATGCTATCAGGCTGCAGATTGACTTGGATAGGTTAGGTGAGTGGGCAAATGCATGGCAGATGAAAAATAATGTGGATTAATGTGAGGTTATCCACTTTGGTGGTAAAAACAGAGAGACAGACTATTATCTGAATGGTGACCGATTAGGAAACGGGGAGGTGCAACGAGACCTAGGTGTCATGGTACATCAGTCATTGACGGTTGGCATGCAGATACAGGAGGCGGTTAAGAAATCAAACGGCATGTTGGCCTTCATAGCGTGGGGATTTGAGTACAGGGGCAGGGAGGTGTTAGTACAGTTGTACAGAGCTTTGTTGAGGCCACACCTGGAGTATTGTGTACAGTTTTGGTCTCCTAACTTGAGGAACGACATTCTTGCTTTTGAGGGAGTGCAGCGAAGGTTCACCAGACTGATTCCCGGGATGGTGGGACTGACATATCAAGAAAGACAGGATCAACTGGGCTTGCATTCACTGGACTTCAGAAGAATGAGAGGGGTTCTGATGGTTTTCGACAGGTTAGATGCAGGAAGAATGTTCCCAGAACCAGGGGTCAGAGTTTAAGGATAAGGTGTAAGCCATTTAGGATCGAGATGAGGAGAAACCTCTTCACCCAGAGAGTGGTGAACCTGTGGAATTTGCTTCCACAGAAAGTTGTTGAGGTCAATTCACTAAATATATTCAAAAAGGAGTTCGATGTAGTCCTTACTACTAGGGGGATCAAGGGGTATGGCGAGAAAGCAGGAATGGGTTACTGAAGTTGCATGTTCAGCCATGAACTCATTGAATGGCGGTGCAGGCTCGAAGGACCGAATGACCTACTCCTGCCCTATTTTCTATGTTTCTATAATAACCGGAATATCGGCGGTTACAGCTTCGAGGCTTTCTCCCGGTCACAGGCCCAAGGTAACAGCGGCCATTTTGGTAAAGGAAGCATGTTCAGCGTTCCGCCATCTTGATGCAGTTAATAGCAGAGCGCATGCGCGGCCATCTTGGTGCTGGAATGTTCGTGTCTGGAACTGAACCCAGCCAGAGTCAGCACCTTCAGGGCAGGGGCACCAGTGAGTGCAGAACTGAACCCAACCAGAGTCAGGACCTTCAGGGCAGGGGCACCAGTGAGTGCAGAACTGAACCCAACCAGAGTCAGGACCTTCAGGGGAGGGGAACCAGTGAGTGTAGAACTGAACCCAGCCACAGTCAGCACATTCAGGGGAGAGGAACCAGTGAGTATAGAACTGAGCCCAGCCAGAGTCAGTGCCTTCAGGGGAGGGGAACCAGTGAGTGTAGAACTAGAGCCAGCCGCAGTTAGCACCATTATTGGAGGAGAGGGAGAGGAAACCAGTGATTGTAGAACTGGACTCAGCCAGAGTCAGCACCATCAAGGGGGGAGGGGAGCCAGTGAGTGTCGAACTGTACGCAGCTAGAATTGGTGGGGAAAATTGGGAGTGGAGGTGAAGCAGTCTATAACATAAGAATATAAGAAATAGGAGCAGGAGTAGGCCATTTGGCCCCTCGAGCCTGTTCCCCATTCAATAAGATCAAGGCTGATCTGATCATGGACTCGACTCCACATCCGTGCCCGCTCCCCATAACCCTTTACTCCCTTATCGCTGAAAATGTGTCTCTCTCCACCTTAAATATATTCAAAGACCCAGCATGCACAGCTCTTTGGTGCAGCTAATTCCATGGATTTACAACCCTCAGAGAAAAAATCTCAGTTTTAAATGGGCGGCTCTTTATTCTGAGACTATTTCCGCTAATTTTAGTTTCCCCTATGAATGGAAATATCCCCTCCGCATCCAGCTTGGCGAGCCCCCACATTATCATTAAATTTCAATAAGATCACCTCTCATTCTTCTGAACTCCAATGTGTAGAGGCTAAACCTACTCAACCTATGCTCAGAAATCAACCCCCTCATCTCTGGAATCAACCTAGTGAACTTTCTCTGAACAGCCTCCAATGTAAGTATATCCTTCCTCAAATACGGAGACCAAAACTGTACGCAGTACTCCAGGTGTGGCCTCACCATTATTCTCTACAGTTGTAGCAGGACTTCTCTGCTTTTATACTCTATCCCCTTGCAATAAAGGACAACATTCCATTTGCCTTCCTGATTACTTGCCGTACTTGCATACTAACTTTTTGTGTTTCATGCACAAGACCCCCAAGTCTCTCTGTAATGCAGCTCTTTGCAATTTTTCTCCATTTAAATTATAATTTGCGTTTCTATTATTTCTGCTAAAGTGGATAACCTCACATTTTCCCACATTATAATTCAGCTGCCAAATGTTTGCCCTCTGACGAAACCTGTCTGTATCCCTTTGCAGATTTTTTGTGTCCTCCACACAATTTTTGTAACAACTGCAAACTCGGTCCCTTCATCCAAATCATGAATATGGATTGTAAATAGTTGAGGACCCAGCGCCAATCCCTGCGGCACTCCACTAGTCATGTTTGCCAACTGGAAAATGACCCATTTATCCCAACCCCCTGTTTTCTGTTAGTTAGCCAATCCCCTATCCACGTTAATATATTACCCCCAACCCAGTGAGCTTTTATATTGTGCAGTAACCTCTTGGGTGCCACCTTATCGAATGCCTTCTGGAAATCCAAATACATCACATCCACTGCTTACCCCTTATCCACCCTGCTTGTTACATCCTCAAAGAACTACAGCGAATTTGTAAAATTGATTTTCCTTTCATAAAACCATGTTGAATCTGCTTGAATGAATGATGCTTTTCCAAATGTCCTGCTACTGCTTCCTTAATAATGGACTCTAGCATTTTCCCAACGACAGAAGTTAGGCTACCTGGTATATGGTTTCCTGCTTTTTGTCTGCCTCCTTTTTCAAATCGGCAAGTTACATTTGCGCTTTCCAATCTGTTGGGACCGCACTAGAATCCAGGGAATTTTGGTAGATTACAACCAATGCTTCCACTATCTCTGCAGCCACTTCTCTTAAGACCCTAGGATGCAAGCCATCATGTTCAGGGGACTGTTCTGCCTTTAGTCCCATTATTTTAACTAAGACTACATCATTAGTGATTGTATTACGTAACTCCCTACCTATAGCCCCTCGCTTATCCACTGCTGGGATGTTTTTAGTGTCTTCTACCATGAAGGACTCTTATTGTATTCTGTATTCTGTGCTAGCTTACTTTCATAATCTATCTTCCCTCTCAATCATTTTTTTAGTCGTTCTCTGCTGGCTTTTAAAAATGTCATGAACCTCTGGCCTCCCACGAGTCTTGGCCACACCGTATGCCTTTGTTTTCAATTTGATTCCTCCCTTATTTCCTTAGTTAGCCACGGATGGTTATCCCTTCTCTCAGTCTCTCCTTCTCATTGGGATATATTTTTGTTGCAGGTAATGAAATATCTCCTTAAATGTCTGCAACTGCTCATCAACCGTCCCATTCTTTAATCTATTTTCCCAGTCCACTTTAGCCAACTCTGCCCTCATACCTCTGCAGTCTCCTTTTATTTAAGCTTAGGACCCTAGTTTGAGAACCAACTTTCTCACCCTCCAGCTGAATTTGAAAGTCAACCATATTCTGGTCACTTATTCCAAGAGGATCTTTTAGTATGAGATCATTTATTAATCCTGCCTCATTACACAGTACTAGATCTAAGATAGCCTGCTCCCTGGTTGGTTCCACAACGTACTGTTCAAGGAAACTATTCCGGATACACTCTATGGACTCCTCCTCAAGGCTACCCTGGCCAATTTGCTTTGTCCAATCAACATGAAGTTTAAAATCACCCATAAATATTGCCGTTCCTTTATTACAAGCCTCCATTATTTCTTGATTTATACTCCGTCCAACAGTGTAGCTACTGTTCGGGGGCCTATAGACTCTGCCCACCAGTGACATTCCCTTTATTATTCCTCATCTCCACCCAAACTGATTCAATATCTTGATCCTCTGAGCAAATATCGTTTCTCACCAACGCACTGATCTCATCCTTTATTAACAGAGCAATCCCACCTCCTTTTTTTCTGTCTGTCCTTCCGAATTGTCAAATATCCTTGAATATTTAGTTCCCAGTCCTGGTCACCTTGCAACCACGTCTCTGTAATGGCTATCAGATCATACCCATTTGTATCTATTTGTGCCATCAACTCATCTATTTTGTTACGAATGTTATGTGCATTTAGACAAAGAACTTTTAAATTTGTTTTTTTACCTGTTTTTCCTGCTTTTTTCTTCTGTCCTTCAAACTCACTTTCTACATTTTTGCTTTCTAATTCCAGCTTTACTTCCCTACGGACTGAATCTATTCTCAGGTTCCCATTCCCCTGCCAAGCTAATTTAAACTCTCCCCAACAGCACTGGCAAACCCCCCCCCCCCCCCACCCCCGGCGAGGATATTGGTCCCGGCTCTGTTGAGGTGCAACCCGTCCGGCTTGTACTGGTCCCACCTCCCTCCAGAAGCGGTCCCAATGCATCAGGAATCTAAAGCCCTCCCTCCTGTACCATCTCTCCAGCCACGCATTCATCTGCTCTATCCTCCTATTTCTGTACTCACTAGCTCATGGCACCAGGAGTAATTTTAAATATTACCTTAGACCATGTCACTGTTTATAATTACACATGACCCTGTCTCGGTTTATATTACATTCGACCCTGCCTCTGTTTATATTACACTAGACCCTGTCCCTGTTTATATTACACTAGACAGTATCACTGCTTATAAATAGAAGTATAGAGTACAAACGCGTGGATATTATGATGAACCTGTACAAAACACTGGTTCGGCCTCAACTGGAGTATTGTGCCCAATTGTGTGCAAAACACTTTGGGAATAATGTGAAGGCCTTGGAGAGGGTGCAGAAAAGATTTACGAGAATGATTCCAGGGATGAGGGACTTCAGTTACCTGGACAACTGGAGCAGCTGAGGTTGCAAGGGGGATAGAGTATAAACGCAGAGAAGTCCTGCTACAACGGTACAGGGTTTTGATGAGGCCACACCTGGAGTACTGCGTACAGTTTTGATCTCTGTGTATTTAAAGAAGGATATACTTTCATTGGCGGCAGCTCAGAGAAGGTTCACTAGGTTGATTCCTGACATGAGGGGGTTGACTTATGAAGAAAGATTGAGTAGCTTGCGCCTATACTCATTCGAGTTCAGAAGACTGAGAGGTGATATAATTGAAACATATAAGATATTGAGGGGGCTTGACAAGGTGCATTCAGAGAGGATATTTCCACTCATAGGGGAATCTAGAGCTTAGGGGGCATAGTTTCAGAATAAGGGATTGCCCATTTAAAACTGAGATGAGGGGGAATTTCTTCTCTCAGTGTTCTAATTCTGTGGCATTCTTTGCCCCAGAGAGCTGTGGAAACCGGATCATTGAATATATTTAAGGCGAAGATAGATAGATTTTTTAGCGATTATGGGAGTAAAGGTTTATGGGGAGCGGGCGGGGAAGTGGAGCTGAATCCATGATTAGATCAGCCATGATTTTATTGAATGACGGAGCAGGCTTGAGGGGCAAATGCCGACTCCCATTCTTATTTCTTATGTTCCCCTTAGAGCAGGGAAGATTGAGCGGAGATTTGATAGAGGTGTTCAGAATCATGAGTGGTCTTGCCAGAGTAGATCGTGAGATACTTTTCCCATTGGCAGAAGGGTCGAGAACCAGAGGACACAAATTTGAGGTGATTGGCAAAAGAACCAAAGGCGACACAAGAAAAATACCTTTTTGCGTAGCGAGTGTTTAATATCTGGATTGCACAGCCTGAAAGGGTGGTGGAGGCAGACTCAATCACGGCTTTCAAAAGGGAGTTGGATAAGTACCTGAAAGAAAAACATTTGCAGGGCTGTGGGGTAAGGGTGGGGGAGTGGGACTAGCTGAGGTGCTCTTACAGAGAGCTGGCACGGGCTCGACGGGCCGAATGATCTTGTTTCGTGGTGTAACCATTCTCTGATTCTATGGTTCTAACTCTCTCAGCATAAGCCTCCATTCCCTTCTCCCTCATATGCTGATCTTCAGTGCATCGATACTGGAAACACAGAGCGACCAATCCAGAGCCGCTCTGTATCAGGGTGGGTGCTGGATACGGAAGTCGCTCCCTGGCCTCCTGTGTGGGTCGGTTTGATGCATCAGTTTGAGCTGGATTGGAGAGGGGGGAGAAGCTGCTGGGTTTAACCCCCAGTCCCTCTGGGCCCAGTCGGGACCAACAATTTCCGATGAGAGACTATCAACGGCGGTGGATTCTAGGGGAGATTAGGTTGTGAAACAGACACTGCCCGCACAAGGTAGAAGCGTATTGTTTTAGGAACAAGTATTTCTATAGAGGCTTTCAATATACAGATTTGTTTGAATCCATTCTTAGGATGTGGGTGTCGCTCGTAGGGCCAGAATATATTTCCAATTTCCATTTGCCCCTTCACAAGGTGATGGTGGGCCTTCTCGAACCGCTGCAGTCCGTGTGGTGAAGGCCCTCTCACAATGCTGTTAGGTGAGGAGTTCCAGGATTTTCACCCAGTGATGATGTAGTAACCGCGATATATGCCCAAGTCAGGATGGTGTGAGACTTGGAGGGGAACTTGGAGGTGATGGATTTCCCATGCACCTGCTGCCCTGGTCCATCTAGGTGGGAGAGGTTGTGGGTTTGGGAGGTTCTATCAAAGTTCTGGTCGAGTTACAGATGTTTAAATTCCCTCCCCTTCGCCCTGCCCACCTCTCCATCCTCCCATAGAGGCCAGAGTCTTGTGTAGGCCCAGACCGGGTGGTGGGTTCCCTTCCCTGAAGGACATTGGTGATCAGTTGGGTTATTATGACAATCCGGCAGCTTTCGTGGTCACTTTTTTTCTGTTGGCGGCCGCACAAATAGCAAGGTTCATTCAGCTCAATTTCAGAACCTGCCTTTGTGTTTTTATGGGTTCTCTCTCACCCACCCTTTTTTCTGTTTGAAACTCACTTTACAGGTTATTAAAAGGAGAAGATTTGACGACCAGAGTCTCAAACCAAACATCACATTAAGATATGACGGAGTCACTCGATTCATCGGGAATGGAATATCATCGGCCTTTGACCATGGTAGCAAAAAGCACTGTTCACAGCAGGGAGAAATGGTACACGTGCTCTGCATGTGGACAAGGCTTCAGCCGATCAGCCAACCTGTAGAGACACAAGTGCAGTCATACTGGGGAGAAACTGTGTAAATATGGGGACTGTGGGAAATGTTTCAAGCTGGAAACACATTGGCGAGTTCACACTGGGGAGAGACCATTCAGCTGGTCCGATTGTGGGAAGGGATTCACTTGGTCAGCCGACCTGCTGAGGCACCAGCGAGTTCACACTGGAGAGAGGCCGTTTACCAGCTCCGAGTGTGGGGAGGGATTCACTCAGCCATCCAACCTGCTGATACACCAGAGAGTTCACAAGTGACTGCAGGGGTGGGATTCTGCTATTATTGCTGCTGTTAATCACATCCCGACTGAACCATGTTAATTCTGACAGTTGAGGTTTGTTTCTGCTGATGCTAATAACTCCTGTAACTTGACTGGAGTTTAATATTTGCGATATAGACAAATAAATTAGAAACATAGAAACATAGAAAATAGGTGCAGGAGTAGGCCATTCAGCCTTTCTAGCCTGCACCGCCATTCAATGAGTTCATGGCTGAACATGAAACTTCAGTACCCCCTTCCTGCTTTCTCGCCATAACCCTTGATCCCCCGAGTAGTAAGGACTTCATCTAACTCCCTTTTGAATATATTTAGTGAATTGGCCTCAACTACTTTCTGTGGTAGAGAATTCCACAGGTTCACCACTCTCTGGGTGAAGAAGTTTCTCCTCATCTCGGTCCTAAATGGCTTACCCCTTATCCTCAGACTGTGACCCCTGGTTCTGGACTTCCCCAACATTGGGAACATTCTTTCTGCATCTAACCTGTCTAAACCCGTCAGAATTTTAAACGTTTCTATGAGATCCCCTCTCATTCTTCTGAACTCCAGTGAATACAAGCCCAGTTGATCCAATCTTTCTTGATAGGTCAGTCCCGCCATCCCGGGAATCAGTCTGGTGAACCTTCGCTGCACTCCCTCAATAGCAAGAATGTCCTTCCTCAAGTTAGGAGACCAAAACTGTACACAATACTCCAGGTGTGGCCTCACCAAGGCCCTGTACAACTGTAGCAACACCTCCCTGCCCCTGTATTCAAATCCCCTCGCTATGAAGGCCAACATGCCATTTGCTTTCTTAACCGCCTGCTGTACCTGCATGCCAACCTTCAATGACTGATGTACCATGACACCCAGGTCTCGTTGCACCTTCCCTTTTCCTAATCTGTCACCATTCAGATAATAGTCTGTCTCTCTGTTTTTACCACCAAAGTGGATAACCTCACATTTATCCACATTATACTTCATCTGCCATGCATTTGCCCACTCACCTAACCTATCC
Source organism: Pristiophorus japonicus (assembly GCF_044704955.1). Lineage (NCBI taxonomy): Eukaryota > Metazoa > Chordata > Chondrichthyes > Pristiophoridae > Pristiophorus > Pristiophorus japonicus. The sequence goes on along the minus strand of NC_091999.1, from coordinate 19,427,314 downwards.
AAGTCACTCTGCAGCCTAATAGCATCCTCCTCGCAGCTCACACTGCCACCCAACTTAGTATCATCTGCAAATTTGGAGATACTGCATTTAATCCCCTCGTCTAAATCATTAATGTACAATGTAAACAGCTGGGGCCCCAGCACAGAACCTTGCGGCACTCCACTAGTCACTGCCTGCCATTCTGAAAAGTACCCGTTTACTCCTACTCTTTGCTTCCTGTCTGACAACCAGTTCTCAATCCACATCAGCACACTACCCCCAATCCCATGTGCTTTAACTTTGCACATTAATCTCTTGTGTGGGACCTTGTCGAAAGCCTTCTGAAAGTCCAAATATACCACATCAACTGGTTCTCCTTTGTCCACTTTACTGGAAACATCCTCAAACAATTCCAGAAGATTTGTCAAGCATGATTTCCCTTTCACAAATCCATGCTGACTTGGACCTATCATGTCACCATTTTCCAGATGCACTGCTATGACATCCTTAATAATTGATTCCATCATTTTACCCACTACTGAGGTCAGGCTGACCGGTCTATAATTCCCTGTTTTCTCTCTCCCTCCTTTTTTAAAAAGTGGGGTTACATTGGCTACCCTCCACTCCATAGGAACTGATCCAGAGTCAATGGAATGTTGGAAAATGACTGTCAATGCATCCGCTATTTCCAAGGCCACCTCCTTAAGTACTCTAGGATGCAATCCATCAGGCCCTGGGGATTTATCGGCCTTCAATCCCATCAATTTCCCCAACACAATTTCCCGACTAATAAAGATTTCCCTCAGTTCCCCCTCCTTACTAGACCCTCTGACCCCTTTTATATCCGGAAGGTTGTTTGTATCCTCCTTAGTGAATACCGAACCAAAGTACTTGTTCAATTGGTCCGCCATTTCTTTGTTCCCCGTTAAGACTTCCCCTGATTCTGACTGCAGTGGACCTACGTTTGTCTTCACCAACCTTTTTCTCTTTACATACCTATAGAAACTTTTGCAATCCGCCTTAATGTTCCCTGCAAGCTTCTTCTCGTACTCCATTTTCCCTGTCCTAATCAAACCCTTTGTCCTCCTCTGCTGAGTTCTAAATTTCTCCCAGTCCCCAGGTTCGCTGCTATTTCTGGCCAATTTGTATGCCACTTCCTTGGCTTTAATACTATCCCTGATTTCCCTAGATAGCCACGGTTGAGCCACCTTCCCCTTTTTATTTTTACGCCAGACAGGAATGTACAATTGTTGTACTTCATCCATGCGGTCTCTAAATGTCTGCCATTGCCCATCCACAGTCAACCCCCTAAGTATCATTCGCCAATCTATCCTAGCCAATTCACGCCTCATACCTTCAAAGTTACCCTTCTTTAAGTTCTGGACCATGGTCTCTGAAATTACTGTTTCATTCTCCATCCTAATGCAGAATTCCACCATATTATGGTCACTCTTCCCCAAGGGGCCTCGCACAATGAGATTGCTAATTAATCCTCTCTCATTACACAACACCCCGTCTAAGATGGCCTCCCCCCTAGTTGGTTCCTCAACATATTGGTCTAGAAAACCATCCCTTATGCACTCCAGGAAATCCTCCTCCACCGTATTGCTTCCAGTTTGGCTAGCCCAATCTATGTGCATATTAAAGTCACCCATTATAACTGCTACACCTTTATTGCATGCACCCCTAATTTCCTGTTTGATGCCCTCCCCAACATCCCTATTACTGTTTGGAGGTCTGTACACAACTCCCACTAACGTTTTTTGCCCTTTGGTGTTCTGCAGCTCTACCCATATAGATTCCACATCATCCAAGCTAATGTCTTTCCTAACTATTGCATTAATCTCCTCTTTAACCAGCAATGCTACCCCACCTCCTTTTCCTTTTATTCTATCCTTCCTGAATGTTGAATACCCCTGAATGTTGAGTTCCCAGCCCTGATCATCCTGGAGCCACGTCTCCGTAATCCCAATCACATCATATTTGTTAACATCTATTTGCACAATTAATTCATCCACCTTATTGCGGATACTCCTTGCATTAAGACACAAAGCCTTCAGGCTTGTTTTATTAACACCCTTTGTCCTTTTAGAATTTTGCTGTACAGTGGCCCTTTTTGTTTTTTGCCTTGGGTTTCTCTGCCCTCCACTTTTCCTCATCTCCTTTCTGTCTTTTGCTTTTGTCTCCTTTTGTTTCCCTCTGTCTCCCTGCATTGGTTCCCATCCCCCTGCCATATTAGTTTAAATCCTCCCCAACAACACTAGCAAACACTCCCCCTAGGACATTGGTTCCAGTCCTGCCCAGGTGCAGACCGTCCGGTTTGTACTGGTCCCACCTCCCCCAGAACCGGTCCCAATGCCCCAGGAATTTGAATCCCTCCCTGCTGCACCACTGCTCAAGCCACGTATTCATCTGTGCTATCCTGCGATTCCTACTCTGACTATCACGTGGCACTGGTAGCAATCCCGAGATTACTATTTTTGAGGTCCTACTTTTTAATTTAGCTCCTAGCTCCTTAAATTCGTTTCGTAGGACCTCATCCCTTTTTTTGCCTATGTCGTTGGTACCAATGTGCACCACGACAACTGGCTGTTCTCCCTCCCATTTCAGAATGTCCTGCACCCGCTCCGAGACATCCTTGACCCTTGCACCAGGGAGGCAACATACCATCCTGGAGTCTCGGTTGCGGCCGCAGAAACGCCTATCTATTCCCCTCACAATTGAATCCCCTATCACTATTGCTCTCCCACTCTTTTTCTTGCCCTCCTGTGCAGCAGAGCCAGCCACGGTGCCATGAACTTGGCTGCTGCTGCCCTCCCCTGATGAGTCATTCCCCTCAACAGTACCCAAAGCGGTGTATCTGTTTTGCAGGGGGATGACCACAGGGGACCCCTGCACTACCTTCCTTGCTCTACTCTTCCTGCTGGTCTTCCATTCCCTATCTGGCTGTGGACCCTTTCCCTGCGGTAAGACCAACTCACTACACGTGATACTCACGTCATTCTCAGCATCGTGGATGCTCCAGAGTGAATCCACCCTCAGCTCCAACTCCGCAACGCGGGCCGTCAGGAGCTGGAGGTGGACACACTTCCCGCACACCTAGTCGTCAGGGACACCGGAAGCGTCCCTGAGTTCCCACATGGTACAGGAGGAGCATAACACCCGACCGAGCTCTCCTGCCATGTCTTAACCCCTAGATACACTTAAACTTGTAATAACAATGTTAAAAGTTACTGACCAATATAAGAAGAAAAAGAAAAACTACTCACCAATCACCAGCCAATCACTTACCCCCTAGGCTGTGACGTCACCTTTGTTTTTTTGCCTTCTCCCTGTAGCTGCACCGGTACGCCTGTCGCCGACCCCGGACTCGCTCTGCTCCGAGCTCCCGCCTCCTCGACTGACTGCTCGAACTGCCCGACTCCCGCTGGCCTTTATAGGCCTCTCTCCGACCCCGGACTCGCGCTGCTCCGAGCTCCCGCCTCCTCGACTGACTGCTCGAACTGCTCGACTCCCGCTGGCCTTTATAGGCCTCTCGCCAACCCCGGACTCGCGCTGCTCCGAGCTCCCGCCTCCTCGACTGTTGCTTTCAACATATTGCTGTGGATTTTTGTCTTTACCATGCGGGAGTGTTTAGCATCACCTGGCTGGAGCTCAGTGAGGACAATCTGTGGGGAGGATTGAATGGGGGGAGAACTTCAACATGGGCACAGTCCTTCAGGGTCACACTGAGAGGGGCAAACGGCACTTTGGTCTTTCTCATCACACTTCACTGTCAGCAAAGTCACCGCGTGGGGTAATCTTGATGGTGTAAGGTGCGGATGGTATCCACCCAAGTATGTTTAAAGAGATGGGATGGGTGCTCTGTTAGCCCCTTGCCCATATCTCCAACAGCTCAGTAGAATCATGGGTTGTTCCCTGAGATTGGAAGGTAGCACACGTAGTTCCCATTTTTCAAATTGGTCACAAGTCAGAGCTTTGGAATTGAAGGCCCATCAACGTGACCTCAATCACTGGGAAGGTGCTTGAAGGGATCCTGAGAGATGCTGTTTTCCATCATGGGGAAAGGGAAGGGGCCATTAGAGATACTGAACATGGATTCCGGTAAACATGGTCACGTCTTACAAGCTTGCTTGAGTTTGTAAAGAAGTTGTTAGGTTGGTGGATGGGGGAATCTGGTTGACATTGTCTACCTCAAGGTGTCAAACTCATTTTCTATGGTGGGCCTGATCCAATATTCTGGCACTTGGCATAGGCCACATTCAGAAAAAGCTATTAAAATAGGAATACATGAAATAAACTACATCGGAATTTACATGTAGATTTGATTTACTGCCTCTGCTCCCGATCTCTGGCACCTCTTAGCTTGAGCATTCATAAACTGACCCTGCTCAAACCATAACCACAAGGATATCGGTGCATGGTTCTGCCTGTAACCACAAGGCTGTGTCACTGCCACACACACATACCGTTTCCTTGTTTCACATCTCCATACAAACACCATCATCCACACATCCCCTTTCTACACAATTGCAGCAGACATGAGCAAGGACATGAGGCTTATTAAAAGACACATTTAATTACAGCAAAGGTTACACTGGGAGACATGTTCAGTTATCTTCCATTACAGGCAAAATGCCGGGCAAACCAGCAGCACACTGGCACCTGAGCACTGTCTCATCGGCCTACAGGCTTTTCTTAAATATATTTTCTGCCTGGATATAAACTTAAACCAGCTTTGCAGACGTGATGCTCTATTCACACATAGAAGGTGAGAGTGGTGCAGTGGGGAACATACTAAGTCCAGTAGCTGAAAGTGATTCACAGACTGGGTTTTGTGTTTAGTGATCCCGGGCGTGTTACCAATAGCAGCAAAGATGAAGCCCATGGAATAAAACGGACAGTGGATACTGTCTCACTGTAAGCGATTCAGAATGAGAAGCTTTAACAACAGCTGATGTTTCACAAAGGGAGACCTCACCAGACAAAAGGACATTGGAGGCGTTTAATGGGCTGTTTGTGTCACTGGGCTACAGGAGGCTATTTGTGACAGAAGGAAAGCTGCTCACAGCAAACAAACAGTTTACCTGCCAGTCCAGGCACACTCTGACCCCCACCTTCTCCCTATCACTATTGATGGACACTGCTGCAGTAATTGCTCCTTTGACTTTTCCTCTCTTCTCCTTCCTAGTCGAGTGGACAAGGGTGAACCAGTGGATGTGGTGTATTTGGACTTTCAAAAGTTTTTTGACAAGGTCCCACACAAGAGATTGGTGTGCAAAATTAAAGCACATGGTATTAGGATTAAAGTATGGATGTGGATAGAGAACTGGTTGGCAGACAGGAAGCATAATGTCTGGATAAACGGGTACTTTTCAGAATGGCAGGCAGTTACTCGTGAGGTGCCGCATGGCTCAGTGCTGGGAACCCAGCTATTTACAATATACATCAATGATTTAGATGAAGGAATGGAGTGCAATATCTCCACGTTTGCAGATGATACTAAGCTGGATCGCGGTGTGAGTTGTGAGAAGGATGCTAAGAGGCTGCAGGGTGACTTGGACAGGCAAATGCATGGCAGATGAAGTATAATGTGGATAAATGTGAGGTTATCCACTTGATGGCTAAAACATGAAGACAGAATATTATCTGAATGGCGACAGATTAAGAAAAGGGGAGTTGCAATGGGACAAGGGTGTCATGGTACATCAGTCATTGCAAGTTGGCTTGCAGGTACAGCAGGTGGTGAAAAAGGCAAATGGTATGTTGGCCTTCATTGCAAGCGGATTTGAGTATAGAAGCAGGGAGGTCTTACTGCAGTTGTGCAGGACCTTCGTGAGGCCTCACCTGGAATATTGTGCTCAGTTTTGGTCTCTTAATCTGAAGAAGGACATTCTTGCCATTGAGGGAGTGCAGCAAAGGTTCACGTGACTGATTCCCGGGACGGCAGGACTGACCTATGATGAGAGACTCGATCGACTGGGCCTGTATTCACTGGAGTTTAGAAGAATGAGAGGGGATCTCATAGAAACATATAAGATTCTGACGGCACTGGACAGGTTCGATGCAGGAAGAATGTTCCCGATGTTGAGAAAGTCCAGAACCAGGGGACATAGTCTAAGGATAAGAGGTAAGCCATTTAGGACCGAGATGAGGAGAAACTTCTTCACTCAAAGTTGTTAACCTGTGGAATTCTGTGCCGCAGAGAGTTGATGCCAGTTCGTTACATATATTCAAGAGTGGGTTAGATATGGCCCTTACCTCTAAAGGGATCAAGTGGTATGGAGAGAAAGCAGGAAAGAGGTACTGAGGTGAATGATCAGCCATGATCTTATTGAATGGTGGTGCAGGCTCGAAGGTCGGAATGGCCTATTCCTGCACCTATTTTCTATGTTTCTATATTTCTAACTAACTCTTCCCCCTCCTGAAGTCTACAGGCTCTAAAACTGAAGCTTGGTGGCCCTCAGTCCCTACTCCTTGATTTACATCCCCTTCTCTCCTCCTCTTTCCCCCTTGGTTGTGTTCCACACTCTGGGCCTTTGGCCTTCCCTGGGGATTCTCAGTATGAATAGGGTGTGTGTGTTGAGACAGGATGTCCCAGCTCTCCACCTTTAAAGGGACAAGGAGAGGACCCGCTTGGCTGAATGGCCCTGCTTAGTGACATCACTGCAGCGCCTAGCAACCACCCTCCCTGAGCCCTGCTCATTATGGGCTGGGTTGAGCTCAGTGCTGTCACAGGAAGGGCAACAGGAGCAGGATTCGAGCCGTGTGGAGTCCAGGATTAATGGGGAGAGGTACAGGATCAATTTATACCTTATTGAGTGAGAAATGTCAGTGTCCCAGACACCCCCTGTCCCTCAGTATCTGTGTCGAGGAGCGACCGATGGGTTCAATCTGTATCTAACCCATGCTGTGCCCGACTGGAGAGTGTTTGATGCCGGCACGAGGTGCTCAGCTCAATGAACACAACATTTTACCCAAAGATGATCAGATAAACCCATCAGCTTCTCCCCTGGACACAGGCCCTGAAGGACCGGGAGTGTCTCTAATAATTTAGCTCGTGCCCTTGATTAAATTTAAACACCTCACATCTCTTTTTAAAAATTTGTTCAGGGGATGTGTGTCTCGTCTCTCACCTCTCATTCTTCTAAACGCTGGAGAATATAGGCCTAGTCTATTCAATCTCTCATAGGACGATCCCCCCATCCCAGCAGTCAGTCTGGTGAATCTTCATTGCACTCCCTCGATAGCAATTTTATCTTTCCTTCGGTAAGGAGACCAAAACTGCACACAATACTCCAGGTGTGGTCTCACCAGGGCCCTGTATAATTGCAGTAAGACGTAAATACTCAAATCCTCTTTTAATAAAGGCCAATAAACCTATTGATTTTTTAATTGCTTGCTGCACCTGCATATTAATTTTTAGCGATTTGTGTACAAGAACACCCACGTCCCTCTGAACAGAATGTTTCCCAAACTCTCACCATTTAAAAAAAATACTCTGCCTTTCTATTTTTACTATAAGTGTCTAACTTAACATTTCTTCACATTATATTTTATTTGCCTTGTTCTTGCCCACTCACTGAGCCTGTACATATCCGTTTGAAACCTCTTTTCATCCGCCTTACACTTACATCCCCAACTAGCTTTGTAGCCTCAGCAGACTTCGATATATGACATTTGGTCCCCTCATCCAAATTATTGATATAGATTGTGAATAGCTGGAGCCCAAGCACCGATCCTTGCAGCACCCCACCAGTTGCAGCCTGCCAACCCGAAAATCACCCGTTTATTCCTACTCTCTGTTTTCTGTCAATTAAACAAAGCTTAATCCTTTCTCGTATAATAATCTCTTGTGAGGCACCTCATCGAATGACTTCTGTAAATCTAAATACACGTCTGTTCCAATGGGATTCTCTCAGACTCTTTGTCTGACTGGCTCTCTCTTTCCCATCATTTCGGTCTGTCCATGTCTTTGCCTGTCTCTGTTAGTCCCTGACTGTAAGCTGAGAAGTATTTACATCATTTTCTGTTTTAGTCTCTATCGCTCTCTCTCTATCTGTCTCTCTCCTTCTCACTGTCTTTATCATTGTCTTTCTCTCACTCTTTCCCTCTCTCTCTTAATAGATCACACACACACATCTCTGTATATGTATATATTTGAGTCTTTTTCTCACTCAGTCTGCCTCTCCTTCTCAGTCTCACACTTTCTGTCTCTCTTCTCTCTATCTCGCTGTCTGTCTCTCCCTGTTTGTCGATTTGTCTCTGTCTCTCAATGTGTCTGTCGACTTCTCCTGGTGTCCAGTTCTGTTCACAGTGACTCGATTCCTGCTCTGACAGAACTGGTACCTGTCAGTTCCTCGTTAGTACAGTAGTGAGTATTCCCGCCTGTCACGCGGGAGACCGGGGTTCAATTCCCCGACGGGGAGGCAGTTGTTTCAAAATGTCGAATTTTACTTCTGTTTCTTGGAAAAGATGCATATTAAAAAGTTCCAGAGCAATATGGAACTGTAAAAATACAGGTGGATGAGATTGCCTCGTCCAGATTTTTAGCAAACGGAGAATTTTTCAGGAGTCTTTGGACGTCTGCTGCACAGAGATGGATGACTGAGTTTTTTATGAGTAAAGTTTAAAAAGGCAGCGACACAGTAGCCGTGGCCGAGTGGTTAAGGCGATGGACTAGAAATCTATTGGGTTATCCTGCGCAGGTTCGAATCCGGCCGACTACGATTCTAAGCATTTTTCATTCCATTTCACAATTTAACGGGTTTTCTGCCAAACTGATCCTGAGAATGATGGAATAACGTCCCACACCTTTCAACTTTGACATTTTTTTCTCATTTTTATTAATCTGCAATATTCACGATACATCCGTTTCAAAAATCGCAAACATCAGTCAAAGTTGCGACAGTGATTCAGCCTGTCTATCCCTCGAGATGTCTGTTGGTGCGTGCAAATTTTTGGTTATGTGTGTATGGGCATCTGTGTCTGTCTATCTATTTATATGTCTCTGTGAATGTGCAACTGTCACTGGAAATCATATTCATGAATTTGGTATGTCCAGGAACTTATAAAAACGACTTGGGGATAATAATACGGTTGTGAACTTTTGTATTGGCTTTGGTTCAGTGGCCGCATTCTCGACTGAATCGGGTGTTTGTCTGTTCAAGTCGCACTCCTGAGACTTGAGCATATCATCTTGGCTAACACTCAAGTGCAGCACTTGGGGAATTTTGCAATGTTGAATCTGTTGACTTTCGGATGAAATGTTAAATTGAAGCTCCGTCTGCACCCTCGGGTGGATATGAAAGTTCCCAGTGCATTATTCGAAAAAGAATAGGAGAGTTGCCCCCGTGTCAATATTACTAAAAATGTTCGTAAATGCTCATTGAAAGCCGATGTGCATGTGTTTGTATGTGGGGTTGCGGTTGAAGCCCAGATTCTCACAGAGACAGAATCCAGGTTCTCACAGGACCAGAATAGCCGAGTGGTTGAGGCGTTGGCCTTAAAACTCAATGGGTTTGTCCCGCGTGGGTTTGTCCCCCACTCCTGGTATCTCTTTAATTATACACGGATTTCCTCCCATTCTGATCAGTGAGACCGGATTTTCATCGGTTGAATCAGCAATTTTCTGTAACAATGTGACACTCTGAACCGATAATGAAATGAAATTGTGAAATGTATCTGTGTCGCTCGGTTTCTGCCTCTCTCTCTCTCTTCAGAGAGTTTTGTATGTTTGAGTCTGTGTCTCTCTCAGTCTGACTCACTCTGTCTGTCCCTGTTTCTCTGTTTGTCTCTGTCTCTCAATCTGTCTCTTTCTCACGGTGCCACGTATGTTCCAATGGGATTCTCTCAGACTCTTTTTCTGACTGGTTCTCTCTTTCCCATCATTTCGGTCTGTCCATGTCTTTGCCTGTCTCTGTTAGTCCCTGCCTGTAAGCTGAGAAGTATTTCCATCATTTTCTGTTTTAGTCTCGATCGCTCTCTCTCTATCTGTCTCTCTCCTTGTCACTGTCTTTATCAATGTCTTTCTCTCACTCTTTCCCTCTCTCTCTTAATAGATCACACACCCACATCTCTGTAAATGTATATATTTGAGTATTTTTCTCACTCAGTCTGCCTCTCCTTCTCAGTCTCACACTTTCTGTCTCTCATTCTCTCTATCTCGCTGTCTGTCTCTCCCTGTTTGTCGATTTGTCTCTGTCTCTCAATGTGTCTGTCGACTTCTCCTGGTGTCCAGTTCTGTTCACAGTGACTCGATTCCTGCTCTGACAGAACTGGTACCCGTCAGTTCCTCGTTAGTATAGTGGTGAGTATCCCCGCCTGTCACGCGGGAGACTGGGGTTCAATTCCCCGACGGGGAGGCAGTTGTTTCAAAATGTCGAATTTTACTTCTGTTTCTTGGAAGAGATGCATATTAAAAAGAACCAGAGTAATATGGAACTGTAAAAATACAGGTGGATGATATTGCCTCGTCCAGATTTTTAGCAAACGGAGAATTTTTCAGGAGTCTTTGGCCGTCTGCAACACAGAGATGGATGACTGAGTTTTTTCTGAGTAAAGTTTAAAAATGCAGCGACGCAGTAGTCGTGGCCGAGTGGTTAAGGCGATGGACTAGAAATCCATTGGGTTATCCCGCACAGGTTCGAATCCTGACGACTACGATTCTCAGCATTTTTCATTCCATTTCACAATTTAACCAGTTCTCTGCCAAACTGACGCTGAGATAGATGGAATAACGTCCCACACCTTTCAACTTTGACATTTTCTTCTCATTTTTATTAATCTGCAATATTCACGATACATCCGTTTCAAAAATCGCAAACATCAGTCAAAGTTGCGACAGTGATTCAGCCTGTCTATTCCTCGAGATGTCTGAGGCATCTGTGCATTGTCGTTGGTGCGTGAAAATTTTTGGATATGTGTGTGTGGGTCTCTGTGTCTGTCTATCTATTTATATGTCTCTGTGTATGTGCAACTGTCACTGGAAATCATCACCATGAATTTGATATGTCCTGGAACGTATAAAAACGACTTGGGGAAAATAATACGGTTGTGAACTTTTGTATCGGCTTTGGTTCAGTGGCAGCATTCTCGACTGAATCGGGAGTTTGTCTGTTCAAGTCGCACTTCTGAGACTTGAGCAGATCATCTTGGCTAACACTCAAGTGCAGCACTTGGGGAATTTTGCAATGTTGAAGCTGTTGACTTTCGGATGAAATGTTAAATTGAAGCTCCGTCTGCACCCTCGGGTGGATATGAAAGTTCCCAGTGCATTGTTCGAAAAAGAATAGGAGAGTTGCCCCCGTGTCAATATTACTAAAAATGTTCGTAAATGCTCACTGAAAGCCGATGTGTCTGTGTTTGTATGTGGGGTTGGGGTAGAAGCCCAGATTCTCACAGAGACAGAATCCAGGTTCTCACAGGACCAGAACAGCCGAGTGGTTGAGGCGTTGGCCTTAAAACTCAATGGGTTTGTCCCGCGTGGGTTTGTCCCCCACTCCTGGTATCTCTTTAATTTAACACGGATATCCTCCCATTCTGATCAGTGAGACCGGATTTTCATCGGTTGAATCAGCAATTTTCTGTAACAATGTGACACTCTGAACCGATAATGAAATGAAATTGTGAAATGTATCTGTGTCGCTCGGTTTCTGCCTCTCTCTCTCTCTCTTCAGAGAGTTTTGTATGTTTGAGTCTTTGTCTCTCTCAGTCTGACTCACTCTGTCTGTCCCTGTTTCTCTGTTTGTCTCTGTCTCTCAATCTGTCTCTTTCTCACGGTGCCACGTATGTTCCAATGGGATTCTCTCAGACTCTTTGTCTGACTGGCTCTCTCTTTCCCATCATTTCGGTCTGTCCATGTCTTTGCCTGTCTCTGTTAGTCCCTGCCTGTAAGCTGAGAAGTATTTCCATCATTTTCTGTTTTAGTCTCTGTCGCTCTCTCTCTATCTGTCTCTCTCCTTGTCACAGTCTTTATCGTTGTCTTTCTCTCACTCTTTCCCTCTCTCTCTGAATAGATCACTCACACACATCTCTGTATATGTATATATTTGAGTCTTTTTCTCACTCAGTCTTCCTCTCCTTCTCAGTCTCACACTTTCTGTCTCTCGTTCTCTCTATCTCGCTGTCTGTCTCTCCCTGTTTGTCGGTTTGTCTCTGTCTCTCAATGTGTCTGTCGACTTCTCCTGGTGTCCAGTTCTGTTCACAGTGACTCGATTACTGCTCTGACAGAATTGGTACACGTCAGTTCCTCGTTAGTATAGTGGTGAGTATCCCCGCTGGTCACGCGGGAGACCGGGGTTCAATTCCCCGACGGGGAGGCAGTTGTTTCAAAATGTCGAATTTTACTTCTGTTTCTTGGAAGAGATGCATGTTAAAAAGAACCAGAGTAATATGGAACTGTAAAAATACAGGTGGATGAGATTGCCTCGTCTAGATTTTTAGCAAACGGAGAATTTTTCAGGTGTCTTTGGCCGTCTGCTACACAGAGATGGATGACTGAGATTTTTCTGAGTAAAGTTTAAAAAGGCAGCGACACAGTAGTCGTGGCCGAGTGGTTAAGGCGATGGACTAGATATCCATTGGGTTATCCCGCGCAGGTTCGAATCCTGACGACTACGATTCTCAGCATTTTTCATTCCATTTCACAATTTAACCGGTTCTCTGCCAAACTGATCCTGAGATAGATGGAATAACGTCCCACACCTTTCAACTTTGACATTTTTTTCTCATTTTTATTAATCTGCAATATTCACGATACATCCGTTTCAAAAATCGCAAACATCAGTCAAAGTTGCGACAGTGATTCAGCCTGTCTATTCCTCGAGATGTCTGAGGCATCTGTGCATTGTCGTTGGTGCGTGCAAATTTTTGGATATGTGTGTGTGGGTCTCTGTGTCTGTCTATCTATTTATATGTCTCTGTGTATGTGCAACTGTCACTGGAAATCATCACCATGAATTTGATATGTCCTGGAACGTATAAAAACGACTTGGGGAAAATAATACGGTTGCGAACTTTTGTATCGGCTTTGGTTCAGTGGCCGCATTCTCGACTGAATCGGGAGTTTGTCTGTTCAAGTCGCACTTCTGAGACTTGAGCATATCATCTTGGTTAACACTCAAAGTGCAGCACTTGGGGAATTTTGCAATGTTGAAGCTGTTGACTTTCGGATGAAATGTTAAATTGAAGCTCCGTCTGCACCCTCGGGTGAATATGAAAGTTCCCAGTGCATTATTCGAAAAAGAATAGGAGATTTGCCCCCGTGTCAATATTACTAAAAATGTTCGTAAATGCTCACTGAAAGCCGATGTGCATGTGTTTGTATGTGGGGTTGGGGTTGAAGCCCAGATTCTCACAGAGACAGAATCCAGGTTCTCACAGGACCAGAATAGCCGAGTGGTTGAGGCGTTGGCCTTAAAACTCAATGGGTTTGTCCCGCGTGGGTTTGTCCCCCACGCCTGGTATCTCTTTAATTTAACACGGATATCCTCCCATTCTGATCAGTGAGACCGGATTTTCATCGGTTGAATCAGCAATTTTCTGCAACAATGTGACACTCTGAACCGATAATGAAATGAAATTGTGAAATGTATCTGTGTCGCTCGGTTTCTGCCTCTCTCTCTCTTCAGAGAGTTTTCTATGTTTGAGTCTTTGTCTCTCTCAGTCTGACTCACTCTGTCTGTCCCTGTTTCTCTGTTTGTCTCTGTCTCTCAATCTGTCTCTTTCTCACGGTGCCACGTATGTTCCAATGGGATTCTCTCAGACTCTTTTTCTGACTGGTTCTCTCTTTCCCATCATTTCGGTCTGTCCATGTCTTTGCCTGTCTCTGTTAGTCCCTGCCTGTAAGCTGAGAAGTATTTCCATCATTTTCTGTTTTAGTCTCGATCGCTCTCTCTCGATCTGTCTCTCTCCTTGTCACTGTCTTTATCAATGTCTTTCTCTCACTCTTTCCCTCTCTCTCTTAATAGATCACACACCCACATCTCTGTATATGTATATATTTGAGTCTTTTTCTAACTCAGTCTGCCTCTCCTTCTCAGTCTCACACTTTCTGTCTCTCATTGTCTCTATCTCGCTGTCTGTCTCTCCCTGTTTGTCGATTTGTCTCTGTCTCTCAATGTGTCTGTCGACTTCTCCTGGTGTCCAGTTCTGTTCACAGTGACTCGATTCCTGCTCTGACAGAAATGGTACCCGTCAGTTCCTCGTTAGTATAGTGGTGAGTATCCCCGCCTGTCACGCGGGAGACCGGGGTTCAATTCCCCGACGGGGAGGCAGTTGTTTCAAAATGTCGAATTTTACTTCTGTTTCTTGGAAGAGATGCATATTAAAAAGAACCAGAGTAATATGGAACTGTAAAAATACAGGTGGATGAGATTGCCTCGTCCAGATTTTTAGCAAACGGAGAATTTTTCAGGAGTCTTTGGCCGTCTGCAACACAGAGATGGATGACTGAGTTTTTTCTGAGTAAAGTTTAAAAAGACAGCGACACAGTAGTCGTGGCCGAGTGGTTAAGGCGATGGACTAGAAATCCATTGGGTTATCCCGCACAGGTTCGAATCCTGACGACTACGATTCTCAGCATTTTTCATTCCATTTCACAATTTTAAACAGTTCTCTGCCAAACTGACGCTGAGATAGATGGAATAACGTCCCACACCTTTCAACTTTGACATTTTTTTCTCATTTTTATTAATCTGCAATATTCACGATACATCCGTTTCAAAAATCGCAAACATCAGTCAAAGTTGCGACAGTGATTCAGCCTGTCTATTCCTCGAGATGTCTGAGGCATCTGTGCATTGTCGTTGGTGCGTGAAAATTTTTGGATATGTGTGTGTGGGTCTCTGTGTCTGTCTATCTATTTATATGTCTCTGTGTATGTGCAACTGTCACTGGAAATCATCACCATGAATTTGATATGTCCTGGAACGTATAAAAACGACTTGGGGAAAATAATACGGTTGCGAACTTTTGTATCGGCTTTGGTTCAGTGGCAGCATTCTCGACTGAATCGGGAGTTTGTCTGTTCAAGTCGCACTTCTGAGACTTGAGCAGATCATCTTGGCTAACACTCAAGTGCAGCACTTGGGGAATTTTGCAATGTTGAAGCTGTTGACTTTCGGATGAAATGTTAAATTGAAGCTCCGTCTGCACCCTCGGGTGGATATGAAAGTTCCCAGTGCATTATTCGAAAAAGAATATGAGAGTTGCCCCCGTGTCAATATTACTAAAAATGTTCGTAAATGCTCACTGAAAGCCGATGTGTCAGTGTTTGTATGTGGGGTTGGGGTAGAAGCCCAGATTCTCACAGAGACAGAATCCAGGTTCTCACAGGACCAGAACAGCCGAGTGGTTGAGGCGTTGGCCTTAAAACTCAATGGGTTTGTCCCGCGTGGGTTTGTCCCCCACTCCTGGTATCTCTTTAATTTAACACGTATATCCTCCCATTCTGATCAGTGAGACCGGATTTTCATCGGTTGAATCAGCAATTTTCTGTAACAATGTGACACTCTGAACCGATAATGAAATGAAATTGTGAAATGTATCTGTGTCGCTCGGTTTCTGCCTCTCTCTCTCTCTCTTCAGAGAGTTTTGTATGTTTGAGTCTTTGTCTCTCTCAGTCTGACTCACTCTGTCTGTCCCTGTTTCTCTGTTTGTCTCTGTCTCTCAATCTGTCTCTTTCTCACGGTGCCACGTCTGTTCCAATGGGATTCTCTCAGACTCTTTGTCTGACTGGCTCTCTCTTTCCCATCATTTCGGTCTGTCCATATCTTTGCCTGTCTCTGTTAGTCCCTGCCTGTAAGCTGAGAAGTAATTCCATCATTTTCTGTTTTAGTCTCTATCGTTCTCTTTCTCTGCTTGTTTTTCTCCTTGTCACTGACTGTATCATTGTTTTTCTCTCACTCTTACCTCTCTCTCTTAATAGATCACACATACACACATCTCTGTATATGTGTGTGTTTGTGTCTTTTTTGTCACTCAGTCTGCCTCTCCTTCTCAGTCTTACACTTTCTGTCTCTCGTTGTTTCTATCTCGCTGTCTGTCTCTCCATGTTTGTCGGTTTGTCTCTGTCTCTCAATGTGTCTGTCGACTTCACATGGTGTCCAGTTCTGTTCACAGCTCGATTCCTCCTCTGATAGAACTCATGCTCGTTAGTATAGTGGTGAGTATCCCCGCCTGTTCCGCCGGAGACCGTGGTTCTGCTTCCCGACGCGGTGGCAGCATTTACAAAATGATGAATTTTACTTCTGTTTCTTGGTGTTGATTCATATTAAAGAGTTCCAGAGCAATATAGAACAGTACAAATACAGGTAGAGGAGATTGCCTCTTCCAAATTTTTAGCAAACGGAGACTTTTTCCGGATTCTGTGGCCGACTGCTGCACAGAGATGGATGACTGAGTTTTCTGAGTAACATTTAATGATGCAGCGAGCCAGTAGTCGTGGCCGAGTGGGTTGGACAACGGACAAAAAATCTATCGGGGTTTCTCTGAGCAGGTTTGAATCCTGCCGACTATGTTTCACAGCATATTTCATTCTGTTTCACAATTTAACCACGTTACTGCAAAACTGATTCTGAGATAGATAGAGCAACGTCCCACATCTTTCGACGCAGCCGCTTTTTTCTTTCTTTCATTAATTTGCAGTATTCACGATACATACGGATAGAAAAACGCAAAAGGCAGCCACAGTAGCGACAGTGACACTGCCTGTCCATCCATCTATTTTTCGAAGGCAACCTGTGTATATCTTGATCTGGGTGTCATGGTACATCAGTCATTGAAAGTTGCATGCAGGTGCAGCAGGTGGTGAAGAAGGCAAATGGCATGTTCGGCTTCATAGCTAGGAGATTTGAGTATAGGAGCAGGGAGGTCTTACTGCAGTTGTACAGGGCCTTGGTGAGGCCACACCTGGAATATTGTGTTCAGTTTTGGTCCCCGAATCTAAGCAAGGAAGTCCTTGCTATTGAGGGAGCACAGCGGAGGTTCACCAGCATGATTCCCGGGATGGCAGGATTTACATATGAGGAGAGACTGGATCAACTGGGCTGGTATCCACTGGAGTTTAGAAGAATGAGAGGGGATCAGACAGAAACATATAACATTCTGACGAGATTGGACAGCTTAGACGCTGAAAGAATGTTCTCGTTGCTAGGGAGTATGAGACGAAGGATTACAGTCTAAGAGTAAGGAGTAAGCCATCTAGGACCGAGATGAGGAGAAACTTCTTCCCTCAGAGAGTGGTTAACCTGTGACATTTTCTACCGCAGAAAGTCGTTGAGGCCAGTTCGTTAGATATATTCAAAAGGGAGTTAGATATGGCCCTTACGGCTAAAGGGATCAAGGGGTATGGAGAGAAAGCAGGAAAGGGGTACTGAGGTTGAATGATGATCCATGATCGAAGGGCCGAATGGCATATTCCTGCAACTAATTTCTATGTCTCTATCTTTCTATGTTGATGCGTGCAAAGTTTTGGTTATTGTGTGTGTCTGTGTATGTCTATCTGTATTTATGTCTCTGTGCATGTGCAACTGTCTGTGGAAATCATCACCATGAATTTGGTACGTCCTGGAACTTTAAAAAAAACTTGGGGAAAATAATACGGTTGTGAACTTTGGTATCGGTTTTGGTACAGTGGCTCCATTCTCGACTGAATCAGGAGGTTGTGTGTGTAAGTCCCACTCCTGAGACTTGAACACATCATCTTGGATGACAATCAAATGCACTATTTGGTGAATGTTGCATTGTTGAAGCTGTTGACCATCGGCTGAAATTTTAAATTGAAGCTCCATCTGCACCCTCGTGTGGATGTGAAAGTTCCCAGAGCCTTAGTCGAAAAATAATAGGAGAGCTGCGCCCGTGTCAATATTACGAAAAATGTTCGTGAATGCTCACTGAAATCCAATGTCTCCGTGTGTCGCTGTGGGGGTGGAGCTGAAGCCCAGATTCTCACAGAGGCAGAGTCCAACCACTGACAGAATCAGGATCAGGATGTCCGAGTGGTACAGGCGTTGGACGTAAAATGTAATGGATTTATACCCGCGGGGCTGCAAACCCCACTCCTGGTAATTCCTTAATTAAACAGAGATTTTTCCCATCCTGCTCAGTGATGCCTGATTTACATCTGCTGAATCTCCAATTTTCTGTAACTATGTGACACTCTGTGCCGATAATGAAATGAAATTGTGAAATGTATCTGTGTCGCTCTTTCTCTTTAGAGAGCTGTGTATGTGTTTGTATGTTTGATTCTTTGTCTCTCTCAGTCTGACCCACTCTGTCTGTCCCTGTTTCACTATTTGTCTCTGTCTCTCAATCTGTCTCTTTCTCACGGTGTCCAGTCCTGTTGCAATGAGATTCTCTCAGACTCTCTTTCTGACTGTCTCTCTCTGTCCCATTATCTCTGTCTGTCCATGTCTTTGCCTGTCTCTGTTCGTCGCTGTCTCTAACCTGATAAATATTTCCATTATTTTCTGTTTTTGTCTCTATGTCTCTCTCTCTATCTGTCTTTCTCTCTTTCTGTCTCCCTCTTTGTCTCTCACTTTGTCCCTGTCCTTTTCTCTGGTTCTCAATGTGTCTGTCACTTTCTCACGGTGTCCAGTGCTGTTCGAATGGGATTCTCTCAGTCTCTCTGTCTGACTGTCTCACTCTTTCCCATCATCTCTGTCTGTCTATGTTTCTGCCTATCTGTCTCTCTTTGCCTGTCGCTGGTAATTCCTGTCTCTAACCTGCTGAGTATTTCCATCATTTTCTGTTTATATCTTTGCCTCTCTCTCGATCTGTCGCTCTCTCTCTATCTGTCTCTCTCCTTCTCACTGTCTTTATCACTGTATTTCTTTCACTCTTTCCCTCTCTCTCTTTATTGATCACACACACACATCTCTGTATATGGAGGTGTTTGAGTCTTTTTCTCAGAGTCTGCCTGACTTTTGAGTCTCACCCTTTCTGTCTCTCGTTGTCTCTCTCTCTCGCTATCTGTCTCTACTGTTTGTCTCTGTCTCTCAATGTGTCTGTCGACTTCTGATCACAGCTCGATAACTGCTCTGATGCAACCCGTACCCTCGTCCCTATAGTGGTGAGTATCCCCGCCTGTTACATTGGAGAACCGGGTTCAATTCCCCAACGGGAAAGCAGCTTATTCAAAATGTCGTATTTTACTTCTGCTTCTTGGTACAGATTCATATTAAAAAGTTTCAGAGCAATTTCGAACAGTAAAGATACAGCAAGAGGAGATTGCCTCTTCCAGATTTTTTACCATCGGAGACTTTTTCAGGATTCTGTGGCCGTCTGCTGCACAGAGATGGATGACTGAGTTTTTTCTGAGTAACATTTAAAGTGCCAGAGACGCAGTAGTTGTGGCCGAGTGGTTAACGCGATGGTCCAGCAATCCTTTGGGTTTTCCCTGCAAATGAAGAATTCTGCCGGCTACGATTCTCAGCATTTTTCATTCCATTTTACAATTTAACCAGGTTTTTGCAAAAATTATCCTGAGATAGGCGGAAGAACGTCGCACACCTTTCAACACTGACATCTATTTCTCATTTTTATGCAATATCTCAATATCTGCAATATTCAAGATATATACGGATAGAAAATCGCAAAAATCAGCCGAAGTAGCGACAGTGATTCAGCCTGTGTATCCCTCTAGATGTATAAGGCATCTGTGCATGTCCCTTGGTGCATGTATATTTTTGGTTTTGTGTGTGTGTGTGTGTGTGTCTGTGTCTGTCTATCTGTATATATGTCTCTGTGTATGTGCAACTGTCTGCGGAAATCATCACCATGAATTTGGTACGTCCTGGAACTTTTAAAAAAGTATTGGGGAAAATAATACGATTGTGAACTTTGGTATCGGCTTTGGTTCAGTGGCAGCATCCTCGACTGAAAAACGAAAAAGCAAGACAAAGTAGCGACAGTGACCCTGCCTGTCTATCCATCTATTTGTCGAAGGCAACCTGTGTATATCTTAATCTGGGTGCCATTGTACATCAGTCATTGACTGTTGGTATGCAGGTGCAGAAGGCGGTAAAGAAGGCAAATGGCATGTTCGCCTTCATAGTGAGGGGATTTGAGTATCGGAGCAGGGAGGTCTTACTGCAGTTGTACAGGGCCTTGGTGAGGCCACACCTGGAATATTGTGTTCAGTTTTGGTCTCCAAATCTGAGGAAGGACGTCCTTGCTATTGAGGGAGTACAGCTAAGGTTCACCAGCATGATTCCCGGAATGGCAGGACTGACATATGAGGAGGGACTGGATCAACTGGGCTGGTATCCACTGGAGTTTAGAAGAATGAGAGGGGATCTCATAGAAACATATAAAATTCTGACGAGATTGGACAGCTTAGAGGCTGGAAGAATGTTCCCGTTGATGGGGTGTTCGAGACCAAGGATCATAGTCTAAGAATAAGGTGTCAACCATTTAGGACCGAGATGAGGAGAAACTTCTTCACTCAGAGAGTGGTTAACCTGTGAAATTTTCCACCGCAGAATGTCGTTGAGGCCAGTTCGTTAGATATATTCAAAAGGGCCCTTACGGCTAAAGGGATCAAGGGGTATGGAGAGAAAGCAGGAAAGGGGTACTGAGGTTGAATGATGAGCCATGATCTTATTGAATGGTGGTGCAGGCTCGAAGGGCCGAATGGCATATTCCTGCATCAAATTTCTATGTTTCTATGTTTCTATGTTGATGCGTGTATATCTTTGGTTATTGTGTGTGCGTGTGTCTGTGTATGTCTATCTGTGTATGTGCAACTGTCTGTGGAAATCATCAGCATGAATTTGGTACGTCCTGGAACTTCTAAAAAAACTTGGGGAAAATAATACGGTTGTGATCTTTGAGATCGGTTTTGGTTCAGTGGCTCCATTCTCGACTGAATCAGGAGGTTGTGTGTGTAAGTCCCACTCCTGAGACTAGAACACATCATCTTGGCTGACACTCAAATGCAGTACATGGGGAATGTTGCATTGTTGAAGCCGTTGACCATCGGTTGAAATTTTAAATTGAAGCTCCATCTGCACCCTCGGGTGGTTGTGAACGTTCCCAGAGCCTTAGTCGAAAAAGAATAGGAGAGTTGCGCCCGTGTCAATATTAAGAAACATGTTCGTAAATGCTGCCTGCAATCCTGTGTGTCTGTGTGTCGCTGTGGGGGTGGAGCTGAAGCCTAGATTCTCACAGGCAGAGTCCAACCTCTGACAGGATCAGGACCAGGATGGCCGAGTTGTAAAGGCGTTGGATTTAAAATGTAATGGGTTTATACCCGCGTGGGTTTGAACCCCAGTCCTGGTAATTCCTTAATTAAACGTAGATATTTCCCATCCTGCTCAGTGATACCCGATTCTCATCTGCTGAATCTGAAATTTTCTGTAATGATATGACACTCTGAGCCGATAATGAAATGAAATTGCGAAATGTATCTGTGTCGCTCGGTCTCTGCCGCTCTCTCTCTTTCGAGAGCTGTGTTTGTGTGTTTGAGTCTTTGTCTCTCTCATTCTGACACTCTCTGTCTGACTGTCTTCCTCTTTCCCATTATCTCTGTCTGTCCATGTCTTTGCCTGTTTCTGTTAGTCCCTGACTCTAACCTGATAAGTATTTCCATTATTTGCTGTTTTTGTCTCTATGTCTCTCTCTCTCTATCTGTCTTTCTCTCTATCTGTCGCCCTCTTTGTCTCTCTCTTTGTCCCTGTCCTTTTCTCTGTCATTCCATCGCTATTTGCCTCCCTCTCTTTATGGCGCACGCAAATACATCTCTGTGTATGTATGTGTTTGAGTCTTTTTCTCATTCAGTCTGATCATCCCTTTCAGACTCAAACTTTATGTCTCTCTTTGTCTCTATCTCACTGTCTGTCTCTCCCTGTTTCCCTGTTTGCCTCTGGTTCTCAATGTGTCTGTCTATTGCTCACAGTGTCCAGTTCTGTTCGAATGGGATTCTCACAATCTCTCTGTCTGACTGTCTCAGTCTTTCCCATCATCTCTGTCTGTCTACGTTTCTGCCTGTCTGTCTCTCTTTGCCTGTCGCTGGTAGTTCCTGTCTCTAACCTGCTGAGTATTTCCATCATTTTCTGTTGAAATCTTTGTCTCTCTCTCTATCTGTCGCTCTCTCTATCTGTCTCTCCCCTTGTCACTGTCTTTATCACTGTCTTTCTCTCACTCTTCTCCTCTTTTTATAGATCACACTTACACTTCTCTGTATATGTAGGTGTTTGAGTTTTTTTCTCGCTGTCTCTGACTGACTTTTCAGTCTCACCCTTTCTGTCTCTCGTTGTCTCTCTCTCATTGTCTGTCTATCCCTGTTTGTCGGTTTGTGTCTGTCTATCAATGTGTCTGTCGACTTCTGTTCGCAGCTTGATTACTGCTCTGACGCAACACGTTCCTTCGTCCGTAGAGTGGTGATTATGCTCCCCTGTTACGCAGGAGAACCGGATTCAATTCCCCGATGGCAAAGTAGCTTTTTCAAAATGTCGAATTTTTCTTCTGTTTCTTGGTATACATTCATATTAAAAAGTTCCAGAGCAATATCGAACAATAAAAATACAGCAAGAGGAGATTGCCTCTTCCAGACTTTTTGCAGGATTCTGTGGCCGTCTGCTGCACACAGATGGATGACTGAGTTTTTTCTGAGTAAAATTTAAAGTGCCAGAGAGGCAGTAGTTGTTGCCGAGTGGTTAAAGCGATGGTTTAGAAATCGATGGGTTTTCTGCGCGTAGGTTCGAATCCTGCCGACTGCAATTCAAAGCATTTTTCATTACATTTTACAATTTAACCAGGTTTTTGCAAAAACTGATCCTGACATAGGCGGAATAACGTCCCACACATTTCAACACTGACATCTATTTCTCATTTTTATTCATCTGCAATATTCATGTTACATACGGATAGAAAAACGCAATATTCAGCCAAAGTAGCGACAGTGATTCAGCCTGTCTATCCCTCTATATGTCAAAGGCATGTCTGTTGGTGCATGTATATTTTTGGTTAAGTGTGTGGGTGTGTGTGTCTCTGAGTCTGTCTATCTGTATATATGTCTCTGTGTATGTGCAACTGTGTGCAAATCATCACCATGAATTTGGTATGTGCTGGAACTTTTTAAAAAGACTTGGGGAAAATAATACGGTTGTGAACTTTGGTATCAGCTTTGGTTCAGTGGCAGTATCGTCGACTGAAAAACGCAAAAGACAGCCAAAGTTGCAACAGTGACCCTGCCTGTCTATCCATCTATTTGTCTAAGGCAATCTTTGTATATCTTGATCTGGGTGTCATGATACATCAGTCATTGATTGTTGGTATGTAGGTGCAGCAGGCGGTGAAGAAGGCAAATGGCATGTTCCCCTTCATAGCTAGGGGATTTGAGTATAGGAGCAGGGAGGTCTTACTGCAGTTGTACAGGGCCTCCGTGAGGCCACACCTGGAATATTGTGTTCAGTTTTGGGCTCCGAAACTGAGGAAGGACATCCTTGCTATTGAGGGAGTACAGCGAAGGATCACCAGCTTGATTCCCGGGATGGCAGGACTGACATATGAGAAGAGACTGGATCAACTGGGCTGGTATCCACTGGAGTTTAGATGAATGAGAGGAGATTTCAAAGAAACATATAAAATTCTGACGAGATTGGACAGCTTAGAGGCTGGAAGAATGTTCTCGCTGCTGGGGAGTTCGGGACCAAGGATCACAGTCTTTGAGTAAGGGGTAAACCATTTAGAAACGAGCTGAGGAGAAACGTTTTCACTCAGAGAATGGTTAACCTGTGAAACTTTCGACTGCAGAAAGTCGTTGAGGCCAGTTCGTTAGATATATTCAAAAGGCAGTTAGATATTGTCCTTACGGCGAAAGGGATGAAGGGGTATGGAGAGCAAGCAGGAAATGGGTACTGAGGTTGAATGATCAGCCATGATGTTATTGAATGATGGTGCAGGCTCTAAGGACCGAATGGCATATATCTGCACCTAATTTCTATGTTTCTATGTTGATGCGTGATTATTTTTGGTTATTTTATGTGTGTGTGTGTCTGTTTATGTCTACCTGTATGTATGTCTCTGTGTATGTGCAACTGTCTGTGGAAATCATCACCATGAATTTGGTACGTCCTGGAACTTTTTAAAAAACTTGGGGAAAATAATACGGATGTGAACTTTGGTATCGGTTTTGGTTCAATGGCTCCATTCTCGACTGAATCAGGAGGTTGTGTGTGTAAGTCCCACTCCTGAGTCTTGAACCCATCATCTTGGCTGACACTCAAATGCAGTATTTGGGGAATTTTGCATTGTTGAAGCTGTTGACCATGGGCTGAAATTTTAAATTGAAGCTCCATCTGCACCCTCGGGTGGATGTGAAAGTAGCCAGAGCATCACTCGAAAAAGAATAGGAGAGTTGCGCCCGTGTCAATATTGAGAAAAATGTTCGTAAATGCTCCCTGAAATCCGATGTGTATGTGTCTGTGGGGGTGGAGCTGAAGCCCAGATTCTCAGAGAGGCAGAGTCCAACCACTGACAGGATCAGGACCAGGATGGCCGAGTGGTGAAGGCTTTGGACTTAAGATCTAATGGGTTTGTACCCGTGTGGGTTCGAACCCCACTCCTGGTAATTCCTTAATTAAACAGAGATTTTTCCCACCCTTCTCTGATACCCAAATTTCATCTGCAAAATCTCCAATTTTCTGTAACTATGTGACACTCTGCGCCGATAATGAAATGTCTCTGCCGCTCTCTCTCTTTGAAGAGCTGTGTATGTATTTGAGTCTTTGGCTCTCTCTCACCCTCTCTGTCTGTCCCTGCTTCTCTGTTTGTCGCTGTCTCTCAATCAGTCTCTTTCTCACGGTGCCTAGTTCTGTTGCAATGGTATTCGCTCAGACTCTCTGACTGACTGCCTCTCTCTGTCCCATTATCTCTGTTTGTCCATGTCCTTGCCTGTCTCTGTTAGTCTCTGTCTCTAACCTGATGAGTATTTCCATTATTTTCTGTTTTTGTCTCTCTGTCGCTCTCTCTATCTGTCTTTTTCTCTATCTGTCTCCCTCTTTTTCTCTCTCTTTGTCCCTGTCCTTTCCTCTGTCATTCCATCACTATTTTGCCCCCTCTCTTTATGGAGCACGCAAATACCTCTCTGTGTATGTATGTGTTTGAGTCTTTTTCTCATTCAGTCTGATCCTCCCTTTCAGTCTCAAACTTTCTGTCTCTCTTTGTCTCTATCTCGCTGTCTGTCTCTTCCTGTTTCCCTGTTTGTCTCTGGTTCTGAATGTGTCTGTGTCTTTCTCATGGTGTCCAGTTCTGTTCGAATGGGATTCACTCAGTCTCTCTGTCTGACTGTCTCACTCTTTCGCATCATCTCTGTCTGTCGATGTTTCTGCCGATCTGTCTCTCTTTGCCTGTCGCTGGTAGTTCCTACCTCTCACCTGCTGAGTATTTCCATCATTTTCTGTTTATATATTTGTCTCTCTCTCTATCAGTCGCTCTCTCTCTATCTGTCTCTGTCCTTGTCACTGTCTTTATCACTGTCTTTCTCTCACTCTTTCCCTCTCTCTCTTTATAGATCACACACACACATCTCTGTATATGTAGTTGTTTGAGTCTTATTCTCACTGAGTCTGCCTCACTTTTCAGTCTCACCCTTTCTGTCTCTCGTTGTCTCTCTCTCTCGCTGGCTGTCTATCCCTGTTTGTCGGTTTGTCTCTATCGATCACTGTGTCTGTCGACTTCTGTTGACAGCTCGATTACTGCTCTAAGGCAACCTCGTCCGTATAGTGGTGATTATCCCGGCTTGTTATGCGGGAGAACCGCGTTCAATTTCCTGACGGCGCAGCAGTTTTTTCAAAATGTCGAATTTTACTTCTGTTTCTTGGTATAGATTTTATTAAAAAGTTCCAGAGCAATATAGAACAGTAAAAATACAGGTAGATGAGATTGCCTCGTCCAGACTTTTAGCAAACGGAGAATTTTTCAGGATTCTGTCGCCGTCTGCTGCATAGAGATGGACGACTGAGTTTTTTCTGAGTAACATTTAAAATGCCAGAGACGCAGTAATTGTGGCCGAGTGGTTAAAGCGATGGACTAGAAACACTTTGGATTTTCTGCGCGTAGGTTAGAATCCTGCCGACTACGATTCTCAGCATTTTTCATTCCATTTTACAATTTAACCAGGTTTTGGCAAAACTGATCCTGAGATAGATGGAATAACGTCCCACACCTTTCAACACTGATATTTTTTTCACATTTTCATTAGTCTGCAATATTCACGATACATACGGATAGAAAAATGCAAAAATCACCCAAAGTAGTGACTCAGCCTGTACATCCCTCGATATGTCTCAGGCATCTGCGTTTGTCCGTTGGTGCATGTATATTTCTGGTTATGTGTGTGTGTGTCTCTGTGTCTGTCTCTCTGTATATATGTCTCTGCGTATGTGCAACTGTCTGTGGAAATCATCACCATGAATTTGGTATGTCCTGGAACTTTTTCAAAAGACTTGGGGAAAACAATACGGTTGTGAACTTTTGTATCGGCTCTGGTTCAGTGGCAGCACTCTCGACAGAAAAACGCAAAAGCCAGCCAAAGTAGCGACAGTGACCCTGCCTGTCTATCCGTCTATTTGTCTAAGGCACTCTGTGTATATCTTGATCTGTGTGTCATGGTACATCTGTCATTGAAAGTGGGCATGCAGGTGCAGCAGGCGGTGAAGAAGGCAAATGGCATGTTCGCCTTCATAGCTAGGGGATTTGAATATAGTAGCAGGGAGGTCTTCCTTCAGTTGTACAGGGCCTTGGTGAAGCCACACGTTAAATATTTTGTTAGTTTTTGTCTCCAAATCTGAGGAAGGACGTCCTTGCTATTGAAGGAGCACAGCGAGGGTTCACCAGCTTGATTCCAGGGATGGCAGGACTGACATATGATGAGAGACTGGATCAACTCTGCTGGTATCCACTGGAGATTAGAAGAATGAGAGGGGATCTCATAGAAACATATAAAATTCTGACGAGATTGGACAAGTGAGAGGCAGGAAGAATGTTTCTGTTGCTGGGGAGTTGGAGAACCAGGGTCACAGTCTAAGAATAATGGGTAAGCCTTTTAGGACCGAGATGAGGAGAAACGTCTTCACTCATAGAGTGGTTAACCTGTGGAATTCTCTACCGCAGAAAGTTGTTGAAGTCAGTTCGTTAGATATATTCAAGATGGAGTGAGATATGGCCCTTACGGCTCAAGGAATCAAGGGGTATGGAGAGAAAGCAGGATATGGGTACTGAGGTTGAATGATCAGCCATGATCTTATTGAATGGTGGTGCAGCTCGAAGGGCCAACGGCCTACTCCTGCAACTAATTTCTATGTTTCTATGTTTCTATGTTGATGCGTGTATATTTTTGGTTATTTTATGTGTGTGTGTGTCTGTGTATGTCTATCTGTATGTATGTCTCTGTGTGTGCGCAACTGTCTATGGAAATCATCACCAAGAATTTGGTATGTTCTGGAACTTTTTTAAAAACTTGGGGAAAATAATACGGTTGTGATCTTTGGTATTGGCTTTTTTCAGTGGCTCCATTCAGAAGCTCGTGTGTGTAAGTCCCTCTCCTGAGACTTGAGCGCATCATCTTGGCTGACAATCAAATGCAGTACTTAGGGAATTTTGCATTGTTGAAGCTGTTGACCATCGGATGAAATGTGAAATTAAAGCTCCGCCTGCACCCTCGGGTGGATGTGAAAGGTCCCAGAGCATTACTCGAAAAAGAATAGGAGAGTTGCCCCCGTGTCAATATCACGAAAAATGTTCGGAAATGCTCCCTGATACCCTCTCTGTGTGTGTGTGTCTGTGGGGGTGGAGTTGAAGCCCAAATTTTGACAGAGACAAAACCCGTTTCTGCCAGGACCAGGATGGCCGAGTGGTTAAGGTGTTGGACTTAGATCCAATGGATTTGTAACTGCGCGGGTTCGACCCCCACGCCTGGTAATTGCTTAATTAAACAGAGACTACTTCCCATGCTGCTCAGTGATACCCGATTTTCATCTGTTGCATTTGCATGTTTCGGTGACACTCTAAGCAGATCATGAAATGTATCTGTGTCGCTCAGTCTCTGCTTCTCTCTCTCTCCTGAGAGAGCTGTGTATGTGTTTGAGTCTTTGTCTCTCGAAGTCTGCCTCTGTCTCTTTCTCACTGTGTCCAGTTCTGTTCCAAAGGGATTCTGTCTGACCATCTCTGTCCATGTCTTTATCTGTCTGTGTTGGTCCCTGTCCCTAACCTGATGAGTCATTCCATCATTTTCTGTCTCTCTCTATATGTCTTTCTCTCCATCTGTCTCCCTTTTTGTCTCTGCCTTTTTCTTGTCATTCCATCACTATTTGCCTCCCTCTCTTTATGGAGCACGCAAACACATCTCTGTGTATGTAAGTATTTGAGTCTTTGTCTCACTCAGTCTGACCCTCCCTCTCAGTCTAAAACTTTCTGTCTCTCTCTGTCTCTATCTCGCTGTCTGTCTCTCCTTGTTTCCCTGTTTGTCTCTGTCTCTCAATGTGTCTGTCTCTTTCTCACGGTGTCCAGTTCTGTTCGAATGGGATTCTCTCAATCTCTCTGGGTGAATGTCTCTCTCTTTTCCATCATCTCTGTCTGTCTATGCCTCTGCCTGTCTGTATCTCTTTGCCTGTCGCTGTTAATTCCTGTCTCTAACCTGCTGAGTATTTCCATCATTGTTTGTTTATATCTTTGTCTCTCTCTCTATCTGTCGCTCTCTCTCTATCTGTCTCTCTCTCTCCTTGTCACTGTCATTAACACTGTCTTTGTCTCACTCTTTCCCTCTCTCTCTTTATAGAGCACACACACATATCTCGGTATATGTATGTGTTTGAGTCTTTTTCTCACTGCGTCTGCCTCTCCTTCTGAGTCTCACACTTTCTGTCTCTCGTTGTCTCTATCTCGTTGTCTGTCTCTCCCTGTTTGTCGGTTTGTCTCTGTCTCTCAATGTGTCTCTCTACTTCTCATGGAGTCCAGTTCTCTTCACAGCTCGATTCCTGCTCTGACCAAACCCACATTCGTTGGTATAGTGCTTAGTATCCCGGCCTGTTATGCAGACGACAGGGTTTCAATTATCCAACGGGCAGGAAGCTTTTTCAAAATGCAGGATTTTACTTCTGTTTCTTGGTATAGATTCATTTTAAAAAGTTCCAGTGCAATGCAGAACAGTAAAAATACAGGAAGAGGAGATTTCTTCAGAATTCTGTGTCATCTGCTGCAGAGAGGTGGATGACTGAGTTTTATCTGAGTAACATTTGAAGAAATAACGAGTCAGTAGTCGTGGACAAGAGGTTACAGCGATGGACTAGAAAATCCATCGTATTTTCCCTGTGCCGGGCGTATCCTGCCGACTACGATTCTCAGCATTTTACATTCCATTTCACAACTTCACCAGGTCTCTGCAAAACTCATCCTGAGATAGGCGGAATAAAGTCCCACACCTTTCAAAACTGACATTTTTTAAATCATTTTTATTAAACTGCAATATTCACGATACTAAAGTATAGCAAAACGCAAAAATCAGCCAAATTTGCGACAGTGATTCAGCCTGTCTATCCCTCTATATGTCTAAGACATCTGTGCATGTCGGTTGGTGCGAGAATATTTTTGCTTATGTGTGTGCGTGTCTGTGTCTATCTATCTGTATGTATATATATCTGTGTATGTGTAACTGTCTGTATAAATCATCACCATGAATTTGGTATGTCATGGAACTTTTTAAAAAGACTTGAGGAAAATTATATGTTTGTGAACTTTGGTATCGGCTTTGGTTCAGTGGCGGTATTCTCGACTGAATCAGGAGTTTGTGTGTTTAAGTCCCACTCCTGAGACTTGAGAAGATAATCTTGGCTGACACTCAAATGCAGTACTTGGGGAATTTTGCATTGTTGAAGCTGTTGACTTTTGGATGAAATGTTAAATTGAAGCTCTATCTGCACCCTCGGGTGGATGTGAAAGTTCCCAGAGCATTGCTCAAAAAAGAATAGGAGAGTTGCCCCTGTGTCAATATTACGATTAATATTTGAAAATGCTCATTGAAAACCTGTCTATGTGAGAGTGGAGCTGCAGCCCATATTCTCACAGAGACAAAATCCGAATGCTGACAAAACCAGGATGGCCGAGTAGTTTAGGCGTTGGACGTAAAATCCAATGGGTGTATAGCTGCGTGGGTTCGAACCCCACTCCTGGAAAATTTTTAAATTCAAACCGATTTCCTCCCATCCTGCTCAGTTATACCTGAATATATTCTGTTGAATCTGCACATGTCGATAACTTTATAACATTCTCAACTGACAAAGAAATGGGATTATGCAATGTTTCTGTGCCTCTCAACCTCTGTCTTAAGAGAGCTCTTTATGTGTTTGTGTTTGAGTCTGACTGACACTGTCTGAGGAATTACAAGCTGAATTTAGGGAGCTGGGAGCTAAATTAACAAATAGGACCTCAAAGGTAGCAATTACAGGATAACTACCACTGCCACCTGCTAGTCAGAGCAGGAATCGCAGGATAGCTCAGATGAATGTGTGGTGCAGAAGGGAGGAGTTCAATTTCCTGGGACATTGGAACCGGTTCTGGGGGAGCTGGGACCAGTGAAAACCGGACGCTCTGCACCTGGGCAGAAGCAATGTCCACAGGGGAGCGTTTGCTCGTGTTGTTAGGGAGGGGTTGAACTAATATGGCAGTGGGATGGGAACCTATGCAGGGAGACAGAGGGAAGTAAAATGGGGGCTGAAAAGTAAAAGTGGAAGGCAGAGAAACGCAAGGCAAAAATCAAAAAGGGCCACATTGCAGCCAAATTCTAAAGGGACAAGGTGTGTTAAGATAACAAGCCTGAAGGCACTGTGCCTAGATGCGAGGAGTATTCGTAATAAGGTGGGCAAATTAACTGCACAGGCAGCAATTAATGAATATGATGTATTGGCATCACGGAGAAATGGCTCCAGGGTGACGAAGGCTGGGAACGCAACATCCAGGGATATTCACCATTCAGGAAGGATAGACAGAAAGGAAAAGGAGGTGGGATGGCTATGCTGGTTGAAGAGGAAATTAACGCAATAGTAAGGAAGGACATTCGCGTGGATTCTGTGTGGTTTGAGCTGCGGAATATCAAAGGGAAGAAAACGCTAATGGGAGTTGTGTATCACCAAACAATCGAAGTGAGTTTGGGGACAGCATCAAACAAGAAAGTAGGGATGTGTGCAATATAGGTACAGAAGTTATCATGGTCGACTTTAATCTACATATAGATTGGGTTAACCAAACTGGTAGCGATACGGTGGAGGAGGACTTGCTGGAGTGTATTCGGGATGGTTTACTCGACCAATATGTCGAGGAACCATCTAGAGGGCTGGCCATCCAAGACTGCTTGATGTGTAATGAGAATGGACTAATTATCAATCTTGTTGTGCGAGGCCCCTTGGGGAAGAGTAACCATAATAAGGTAGAATTCTTTGTTAAGGTGGAGAGTGAAACAATTAATTCTGAGACTGGGGTGTTGAACTTAAGGAAAGGTAACTTCGATTGTATGAGACATGAATTGGCTAGAATAGACTGGGAAATGATACTTAAAGGGTTGACTGCAGAAGCAATGGAAAACATTTAAAATCTCATGGATGAACTTCAACAATTGGACATCCCTGTCTGGAGTAAAAAATAAAACGGGAAAGGTGGCTCAACCGTGGCTAACAAGATAAATTAAGGATAGTGTTAAATCCAAGGAAGAGGCATATAAATTGGTCAGAAAAAGCATCAACCTGAGGACGGGGAGAAATTTAGAATTCAGCAGAGGAGGACAAAGCGTTTAATTCGGAGGGGGAAAATAGAGTATGAGAGGAAGCTTGCTGGGAACATAAAAACTTCTATATATATGTGAAGAGAAAAAGATCAGTGAAAGCAAACGTAGGTCCCTTGCAGTCAGATCCAGGTGAATTTATAATGGGGAACAAAGAAATGGTAGACCAGTTGAACATATATTTTGGCTCTGCATTCACGAAGGAAGACACGCATAACCTTCTGGAAATATTACGTGACCGAGGGGCTAGTGAGAAGGAGGAACTGAAGGAAATCCTTATTTGTGGGAAATTATGTTCGGAAAATTGATGGGATTAAAGGCCGATAAATCCCCTGGACCTGATGGTCTGTATCTCAGAATACTTAAGGAAGTGGCCCTAGAAATAGTGGATGCATTGGTGATCATTTTCTAACAGTCCATCGACTCGAGATCAGTTCGTATGGACTGGAGGGTAGCGAATGTAACACCACATTTTGAAAAAGGAGAGAGAGAGAGAAAACGGGTAATTACAGACCAATTAGCCTGACATCAGTGGTGAGGAAAATGTTGGAATCAATTATTAAAGATGAAATAGCAGCACATTTGGAAAGCACGAACAGGATCGGTCCAAATCAGCATGGATTTATGAAAGGGAAATCATGCTTGACAAATTTTTTAGAATTTTGTGAGGATGTAACTAGCAGAGCGGACAAGGGAGAACCAGTGGATGTGGTGTAGTGGGACTTACAAAAGACTTTTGACAAGGTCCCACACAAGAGGTTGGTGTGCAAAATCAAAGCACATGGCATTGGAGGTAATGTATTGATGTGGATAGAGAACTGGGTGAGAGAGTCGGGATAAACGGGTCCTTTTCACAATGGCAGGCAGTGACTAGTTCGATGCCACAGGGCTCAGTGCTGGGACCCCATCAATTTACAATATACACCAATGACTTAGATGAAGTAATTGTGTATAATATCTCCAATTTTGCAGATGACATTATGCTGGATGGCGGTGTGATATGTGAGGAGGATGCTAAGAGGCTGCAGGCTGACTTGGACAGGTTAGGTGAGTGGGCAATTGCGTGGCAGATGTCGTGTAATAACGATAAATGTGAGGTTATGCACATTGGTGGCAAAAACACGAAGGCAGAATATATTCTGAATGGCGGCAGATTAGGAAAAGGGGAAGTGCAACGAGATCCGGGTGTCATGGTACATCAGTCATTGAAGGTTGGCATGCAGGTGCAGCAGACAGAAAGAAGACAAATAGCATATTGGCCCATATCTTGGGGATTTGAATATAGCAGCAGAGCAGTCTTGCTGCAGATGTACTGGACCTTGGTGAGGCCTCACCTTGAATACGGTATTCAGTTTTGTTCTAATCTGAGGAAGGACTTTCTTGCTATTGAGGGAGTGCAGCGAAGGTTCACCTAATTGATTTCCGGAATGGCAGGACTGACATATGAGGAGAGATAGGATCGACTGGGTCTGTATTCACTGGAGTTTAGAAGAATGAGAGGGGTCCTTAGAAACATAAAATTCTGATGGGACTGGGCAGGTTAGATGCAAGAAGAATGTTCCCGATGTTGTGGGAAGTCCAGAACCAGTGGTCACAGTCTGAGGACAAGGGATAAGCCATTTAGGACCGAGATGAGGAGAAACGTCTTCACTCAGAGAGTTGTTAACCTGTGGAATTCTCTTCTGCAGAACGTTGTTGATGCCAGTTCATTAGATATATTCAAGAGGGAGTTGGATATGGCCCTTAAGGTAAAGGGATCAAGGGGTGTGGAGCGAAAGCAGGAAAGGGGTACTGAGGTGAATGATCAACCATGATCTTATTGAATGTTGTTGCAGGTTTGAAGGGGCGAATGGCCTATTCCTGCAACCTTTTTCTATGTTTCTGAGTGCATGCATCTAATGGCCCAGTGTGCTGTGCCATTTCTGTCAACTGGGTACTATTTATTGAACCTGTAACTCGCCCGCTTTGTATCTGATCCATATTGTGTTTCACCTGACCAATCATCCATCTCCCATAGGCATGACATGTGTCTCTTTTCCTGTCATCGGCATCGTCCTCTCATTTCCTGCTTATTTTGCTCGTTAATTGTTCGTGCATGGCCTTCCAATATGGATACACCGTCTAGCATTTTTTTTGGATGTTTTAGATCCTAACTCTGAAGATTCTATCCCAATCCTGGCTTGTTTCCTGATTAGTACCTCCGTTGTTCCCCTCAAATTATCTACACCTGCCTGGATCGCCTGTATATCTGGTGCATCTACTAGAGATGTCACTGTAAAGTTAATACCTCATTTGCTATAGATCTCCTCTGTCCTCCTTCTTTGTGTCTCAGCTTCTTGTGTTACGCCCTTGCTCCTGATGTGTCACTAGCTATTCTCAGGATTGTGTCTAGCAATCGTGTTTACAACGCTTTAGTCTTGTGGCTAATTTTTTCTGGCAGGTATAGGGCTGATTAATTTATGCTCACAGGTAACATTTCATGCTGCACATTGTCAAATAACAACATTACTTCTGTTCCAGGTTTAACTAACACGCAATTTCCCAAGGTTAATTCCCCTGGTTTACAATATTCAGGTAACATTTTTTACACACTTATCTTATGTCTTCAAGACAAACGATCCTGACACTTAGATGCCGCCCCCTAGAGGCTGCTTTACGTAGTTGCTGTACCCTCCGCTGTGGTTAAATGCTTCTGGGCCCCCATGGGGCGGCCTTGTAGCTTGACCTTGTAGAATCTGAATGACGGTGATGATCACGTTTATATTCTGTTGATAAAACTCATCCTGGATATTTCAGGTTTTAGTTCGAGTCTTACCCTTTCCATTTCAACCGGATTTTCTTTTCACTTGCCACTGTATTGGTTCTGCAATTGCTGTGGTTAGGCACAAAATTCCTACAATAGCTAAAGAACCCCAGTACCTTACAAACCCCTCAGACTGGTTTTGGTTGGGGCATAATCCTAATGTCCTCCTCCTGTCATTGGACATGGTCCGAGTTCCTTGGGACATTGCGTGTCCCAAGTACTGTACCACAGCTTGTCCAATTTGTGCCTTTTTGGGATTTACTTTAAATCCTGCTTTCCGTTATCTCAAATGTATTTTTCATAACTAGAACAGAGTCTAGCACGTAGGCTTTGATAGTTGCTTTCCGTTATCTCAAATGTTCCAGTTTCAAAGTTATTACGTCTCAGTTTCTGTGGTTCTTCAACCACCATATCTGAAGTCACAAGTTCAACTTATATTTTCCTTTGTTCTAAACTGCTAAATCCTGCCGTTATAACTTTTAATTTTTTTCAAAATTCCTTTACACTTTCGTAGATAGCTCTCCACTTGCCCAGGAGCTTGATCTGATCCCTGAAGGTATTTCTATATTCTTTCCAAACATTATAGTTTTATTTCTTTTTTTCTTAAGAGATCAGGTTTAAATTTTTATTTTAAATGTATCTCATTTTGTTTTGTATTTTCTTTAACCGTGGTACTTGAAAT
Source organism: Pristiophorus japonicus (assembly GCF_044704955.1). NCBI lineage: Eukaryota > Metazoa > Chordata > Chondrichthyes > Pristiophoridae > Pristiophorus > Pristiophorus japonicus. The sequence goes on along the minus strand of NC_091999.1, from coordinate 19,392,076 downwards.
CTTCCCAACAAAATTAACTCTTCACTGCTTCCATCCTAATTTCTGCTCCCCTTTTGTAGGATTTGTATTTATTGTTGGATTATGAAATATCAAACATGGTGATACTTTTTTTTAAATCGGATTTATCATTTATGATTATAGTGAATCACAGATCACAGAACGCAAAGTACTTTTTTATAATTATGTGCCTAACTTCTGTTTTAGAAGCTGAACATCAAAAACTCTAATCTTTTGCGCTGTAACTTCAATTTTGTGATACATTATCTCATAAATTTCAGCTTTTTAAGCTTCAGCTTCTGACTCAGTATGTTTACTTTTATTAAAAGTCTTCCAAACGCAAGATTTTCCAATGCAACCAAAATGTTTATCAAGGAGAATCACCTGAAATATCTCAAAATCCCAATTCAAATATTGTATTGCCTATCTTTTAATTAAAAGTATTTTTACTGAGCTAGAAGCTTTCGCATCAAGATATTACATAAAGGAATATGGGGGCGTACTTCCCCAGCCCTCAGCCTTGAGACACCCATGCAGGCTCCTTTTTTTTAAGGCATTACAATTTCCCTTCTCCGTTCTTTATCTCATTCCTAGACTAAATTTATTGTCTTTCAAACAAATCTAATCAATGATTTCATATTTTCTTTTGACAAGTGAGCGTGTCAAAATTTTTTTTTAAAACCAACAGGACCACGAATCTTTTATCTTTTGCTCAACAAACCGACCATTAGTGCATTTCCTAGCTCCATAACATATCATCTGAATAAATCCACACCTGGGTTTCTAACTTAAAATGTAATTCAATTCTAGGTTCACACTTTCTTAAAACTTCCCTCATACAGGACAACACTGCAAAGGGTTAAAAAAAATTCACTCTGTCTGAAAAAGTGGGTGGGGCCAAAACAACAGACAGCTCCACCACTTTCTGAAGCAGGCTTTCTGACACCTGAAAAATTCATTAATTCCCACCTCAAATATTCCGCAGTCAAAAATCACACAAGCACTTTCATTCAAAGACAGATATTCACAAAAGTCTCTCTTCATTCAACAAAGCTTATTGTTTGGCTGGCTCTATTTTTGGATCCATACTTTATTTAAGATAGTCACTAACAGTTTTTGTTATGGACTTCCGAAAAATATCTACTAAGCAAGCCTTCGGGCCCCCAATCAATCCTTTATTTTCCTCAGGTCCTAATCATAACCCTGTTAGTGGGGGATACAAGTTTGGGTCAAATTCCTCTGTCCATTCCCTTCTGTCATCTATATCTATTTTTATACTTACATCCTGTTCTTTTTTGTCACTTTCTCTGTCCATCTCACCTTCGGGTATCTTTCTAATCATCATTCCTGCTGTTAAAATTATCTTTTTCCCTTCATCATATCCTGCCTTAACCATCTTTTAACCTTTTCAGATTTATCTCTCAGAAACTCTTCTGGTGGTTTATACCTCACTCCTCCAAGGGCCTTGGCAGATTCCTTTGCCATTTCTAACAACGGGGCTTTTTCCCCAGTTCCCGTTTTACCATCTTTATTTAAGCGGAACTATTTACACCGAGGCTTTTACCCCGATATCCCGTATACCTACTTATTCTCCCGACACTTACAGTATTTACTTATAGTGTCCTGACACACCCCTCAACTGGATTTACTGGCTGCATGGACGCTACCTCAGATTCGTTGGATCTGGTTACTTTGGGACGAGAATTTTTCAAGGTAATTCTCTACTCACTTGTTGTTAGTTTGGTTTGGCTTTTTGAGTCTAATCTGCCCGTCCAGTAGATCCTGCTGACTGCGCCAAGTTGTTAGGGTTAACTTCAAACCACCACTCGGAGTCCGTTAGCCTTAAAGTAAATGCAGTTTTTATTAATAAAAGATACAAGCCGGCAGGGGAGCTGTCCTTGAAGGAATGCTCAGAGAAACTGCCAGAGACATCTTATTTTATACGGTTTCAGATTATAGCTTTATGTAATTACACAAGTTACAATTAATATGTGCTGATCGATTAATACATGATTATCTGGTAGGTTGCTTCCTCCAATCTGGCCTCTATATGCTTTAATTGATAATTCAGGATACATGTTGTTATGATACTTTTTATTTAACTTGTATCTTGTATAGAATTCAAATTCTATGTTATCTGTGTCTGTGCCCAGCTCCCTATGCCTTTGGTCTATGAATTGCAACACCTGACCCTCTGCGGAAGGCATCCCACACATGCTTCTCACAGACTGAAAAACAGGCTGTGGGATCCATTTTAAAATTGTGTTAATTGCATTTTAAAACATCCCAATTATTATTATTAATTGTAATTACGATTTGTGATCTGCCCTTTCAGTCTATTATGGGGTATCTTTTTGAAGGCCTTTGGAAATCTAGATAAATTACATCTACTACATTACGTTAGTTTACGCTATCTGTTACCTCTTCGAAAACTTTGGTCAATTCAAGACTTTCCCTTTTATAATCCATACTGACTATTCATTTTTGGTTTCTAGTTGCTCTTCCACTTTCTCCTTTAGTAGGGAATCCATTATTTTTTCACCCAACGACGTTAAGTTGACTGGACTATAGTTTCTCAGACACGTTCGACCTCACTTCTTAAAAATAGTTATTACATTAGGTGTCTGCCAATCCTCCAGCACTGCACCTTATTCTAATCAAGTATTAAATATGTTTATTAATGCCTCTGCTATCTCTTCCCTTGATGTAATTCGTCCAAAGTCGGCATTTTTTCCATTTTCGGTTTGATTAGTTTATATAATATTTTCCTCTTGTGATTTTAAATGCAGTTATTTCATTTCTAATATCATCCGATGTCATGTCCACCTGTGTTGTCTCCCTGATAAATACTGATGCAAAGTAATTGTTTAATATTTCTATCTTTCTCTGCCTGTGAACAACTTTCTGAGCCACGTACCTTGGTATGTATTGTGGATTTCCTCCACGCAATCTTTATCCTTATCGTTAAAGGTAATGAGTATATAGTACCTGTTGGACAGGAGCAGTGACTTCTTCTTAGTCTCTTCTCATTTCTCGCTTCACGGCACCCAATCAGCCACGGACTTTCCTGAACCTGCGCTTTTCTGTGGGATGTGACTGTTTTCTGGATTAAATCACTTATCCTGAGTGTTTCAGAGTGTGTCGAACTCGCACTACAGCCCAATTACCCAGAGCCAGAGAGAGTAAAGCATCGACATTTCCTGCAAATGAGGGAATGTGGGAAAGATTTGATGTCCACAAACTCACACACATTACAGTCTCGACTCCTTGCCTGCCCTGCCATCTTTGGTTATTTTTCATAAATTTATTTGCTTATTTACACACTGAATTAATGTAACTACTTAATTTTTATTCAAATGTTTTTTTATAATGATATTAATTAATTAGTTTATATAGTTAAATAATTAATTTAATAAAGTATTGTTATTGCTCCCAGGTCTTAGTTTAGACCAAGCTTCGAGGAAAAAGGTAATACTCACCAAACGTTCATCTACCTGCTGTATTTTGGAGGCCAAAGCAGTATCCTTCAACCAGTGTTATCATACCAACTTTCACCAAATTCCGTTTAATATCACTGTGCAGAACACACTGTGAATCAGCAGTTAGTGTTTAGTTTTATACCTTTGGAGCCACACACAAGTTACAAGTACTGTCTCAGCTCCATGCCCATTGCTCGCAGTAATTAGCACATATTTAAGACTAACACTTATAGCTGACTGATAGTTAACTACCACTAACAGGCAGTTTCTGCTAACTTCTGTTTTTAAAGTTCTAAGTTCAATTCAAAACGTTAAACTAAATTTCCCTTCTTACAGCTAATACTCAGCCAGATTCACCCCGGATTTACCATTAAATCTCAATTTCTCTACGTTCCCAAGTTTACCACTCTCTTTGTGCACTCTGTTTAAGATCAGGATGTGGTGATAGAGTAAGCTCTGACATGCTCTGCTGGGCCGAAAGGGTCGGGGTGGGGAAGGTCGCTCTGTAAATTTGCAGTCCACAGGCAGACGGGCTGCTAACTTCCAGCACCCCCAGGGAAACCTCAGGGGAACCGCCTCAGACCAGTTTGCAGCCGCGAGCATCGAATGGCCTATTTCTGTGCTGCAGATATTAAGTAACTCTATGTAAGATGATGTGTGAAAGATATGGGATGTCTGAAATGCGATTCTGGGTCAACCACAGACCAGGGCGTGGTCAGAAGGGCAGGTCTCTGATGTCACAATACTCAGGCACAGCGTCATGCGAGTTTCCCCGCTTTATAATATCACACATACTGCAATACCTAGCAACAAAGCTCATTACCACCCTCCCTGAACACTGCATATTATGGGCTATGTTGAGCTGGGAGATTTTACAGAGAGTGAGGAGGAGCTGAGTTTAATGTGTGTCAAGTGTGTGCGGGGAACATTTCATCCTGCAGATCATCTCATTGTTGAGGCAAACTTACAAAGGAACGTTACAGTGGTGAATGTTACTGGGATATACTCTGTCTGCAGGAGACCCTTTAATCCCAAAGGTAGATTATCTGAAACAAGGATACGCCGCTATCACCAGGCGCTGGGGCTGCTCAGGTTAAACCCCACTGAGAGAAAAACACAAGGAGCCTGCAAAAGGATGAAAGCACTGACCTTTGAGCCTTTGAAACCTTCCCTCCCTGGCTGTTGTTTGGTCCCAGGCCATTTCCCCCCAGCTTTCCCTGGGAGTGCTGGGGACTGAGCGGCCCGCCCGTGGACTGAAAAGTAACAGAGCCACCTTCCCCGCGCCGCTCCCTTTGGGTAAACTCATCCGACACGAGCCTGGCGGTCGGGAGCTTTATAAACCCATCCCAGGCCGCAGCAGACGTCTTAGTGGGGATAAAACCTGCAGGAGTCCAGCGGGACTGATCTCCGTGGACTTCCCCACCTCTATCATTTTTGTTAGTCGCTGAATCCGCGCGGTGAAAAATGAAAACAGGCCTCACTGTGTGTGTATCACAGAGATGAGCGGATTGGGCAGAATACACGCCCAACACATTGTGTGATTCTTATTATTTAATGCATTTAACAATTACAGTGAAGGGATATTTCACCACATTCTTCAACTCCTCTCTGAATTTCGTCTGGGTCACGGCATAAATACATGTGTTGGTGCAGCAACTCAGGAGCTGAAGCATAAATCCCATTTCCTGTACATATTCAGGTAGATATACACGAATAAAGTTTAACAAATACAATCGTTCAACCACAGAATATAACAGAAACACTGCCCATAACAGGATAAAATTGCCGGATATAACAAACAGTAAAATGATGGATTTCCTTCGCTTCTCCATCTCTGGGTCACTGGGACTCTCCCCACTGCTGTGGGCCCGGAGTCTCCTGCGGGCTCTGCTCGACACTAAAACGTGTCTGACAGTTAAAGTATTGAGCAGAAGGATCAGAACAAATGGAATAAACGGTGTTATAATATAATGAAGGAATTCAATTACTGCCCATGATAGTGACTCAGAGACTTCCCATCTAACAATACAAAACCAGGGACTATTGGAAATATGATACACACCTCCATACATAAAGTACCAGAAAGTGTTCTTTACACAGAACAGCGCATTCACTGTTCCCACAACCACAGTCGCCGTTTTCTCGGTGCAATATTTGGTTTTGAGCTTCTGACAACAAATGGCTATACATCGATCAAAGGTAAAAGCAACTGTGAACCAGACGGAACAGTCCGTGACTGCGTAAAGCAGGATGGCATGGATATTACAAACATTAATCTTCCACATGAACTCAAACGCGGTCCAATAAAGAATAGGAATCTGCCTGGATATCAGGTCGAGGATAACGACCAGTAGATCCGCCGCTGCCATTGCCACCAGGTAACGGCTGACACACTTGGAGAGACCGCACCTTCCTCGAGACAGGATCATTATTGTCACTAAGTTCACTGCAAGAAAGAGAAAAACAGGGAATTTATATTTCAGATTGAGAGCATCATCAGCTGTCTCAAAGAATTATGTGTGAAATGTGTCAGGATTAAATGAACCAGCCAATGGGACGTGTGGTGTTTGGGTCAGGACTGATTACACCAGCGGATGGGACGTGTGATGTTTGGCACAGTTACTGAAATAACCAATATATGGGACGTGTGGGTGTCGGGACAAGGACTGAATGTACCAATGGATGGGACGTGTGGGTGTTGGCTCTGGACTGAATGTACCAGTGTATGGGATGTTTGGGTGTTGTGACAGGGAGTGAGTGAAGCGGTGGATGTGATGTGTGGGTGCTGGGTCATGACTGAAAGAATTAATGTGTTGGACTTTTGCCGGGATTTTAAAGCGCTGAATGAGACTAATATATAACGGCATATCCAAGTCAGAGTGAGCAATAATTCAGCACAAGAAGCCGCGAGTTTGTCAACAACCTGTGTCCATTGCGGGGAATAGAGTCATTGTCCAGGGATGGGAATGTAGTCTGGGGACAGCGAGGGGAATGGAATCTGTGTCCAGGGAGGAGAATGGAGTTGTGGGCCAAGGGAGGAATGGAGTCTGTGGCCAAGAAAAGGAATGGAGTCTGTACAGGGAGGGGAATGGAGTCTGTGGCCAAGGTGGGGAATGAAATTTGTTGCCAGAGAGGGGAATGGAGTCTTTGGCGAGATTATGGCGGTTGTGTCAAAGGCTGAAGAAGATGACTTGAATTGCATTATGTATCGAAATCTGAACCTTTCCAACCATTGTATTGAAAGTACACTTTGTAACTGGCTTAAGCTGACTTTCCAAGAATATTGCAAATAATCTTTAAAGAAGGGACTGTCACTTTACAATAGACGAATGATGACCCATGTTGTATGATGTCACAGAGGATTTTCGAACGTGTCTGTTTACAGCTGGAACCATGTCAACCTGCTGCCTTTCACCTGGTATGAGAAAGTTACAGACTTCCAGTTGACAGAGAGAGTTTGAGACTGGAAATATCAAAATATTTCACAATATAGTGCTACATTTTGAATAGTTGCTACCGTGCGGCCCACACCGAGATCTCCTGAACTGTGGCTGAACAAGGGAAATAAATCAATTCAAGCACAACTGAATAAACATTTTACTGAGTCCGTATTGCAGTTTTAACCCTGTCCTGACCATCTGGAATTAGTGACTGTGAGGCAGAGCGGGAGGCAGTGGAAATTACGACAACTCTCTATAGCTGAATCATTAGTGGATAATGTCTCATATCTCAATGTATTTGTGAAGGGTCTCTCAACGCTGATTTCCACAGAGCAGTGTCATTAACAATAACCAGCGGTCCTTAAAACACGTATTACCGCTGAACACATATTTATTATCCAACACTGGGCATCAGTGCAGAAAGCTGACTGCAAGCTGTTCAATAATCTAATCGTTCACTAACATATCTGTGTCAATAAAATCAAATTTCTGTCAAATCCTGTAAACCACTATCACTGGAAACAAGTTCCGAAACAACACACTGTTTATTGAACTGGGAGCAGCGAGTCAGCAAATGATCAAACATAATATGACAGAAACTTCCGTGCATTGCCAGACACAGAACAAGAGGTTTAAATTGTGAAAACAACATACGGTTCATTGAACTGGGATCAGCGAATCAGCAAATTATCAAACATTACATGACAGAAACTTCCGTGCATTGCCAGACACAGAAAACAGGTTTAAATTGTGAAAACAACATACTGTTCATTGAACTGGGAGCAGCAAATTAACAAATGATCAAACATTACATGACATAAACCTCTTTTCATTGACAGACTCAGAACAAGAGGTTGAAATTGAATACAATTAATAAGTAGAACTAAAGGACAAGGACAGAAAATACAGAGAAACATGGGTTACATAATTAATTGCAGATGAAGGACTCACCAGGAACACCAACAGCAGCGAGGAGCGGGTAATAAATACGTTCCACTTTTAAAAATGCCCACAGGATCCAAAGCTCAGTTGGAATCTCCCAGAACATGATTTGACGTTCTGTGACCTCCAATGAGCGCTGTTCGTTTTAGACAACAACTTCAGTCAAACATTGCTATGCAGGCTGAAAAAAAAATCCCTATTTATAGCCTGAGTGAACTCTCCAGTGAGACAATTAAACTGCACACTGAAGGATATTATTCACAGTCACAGAATAAACAAGTTGTCCGAACCTTTTCTTTGCATCACTTTCAATTGCAAAATATCTTAAATGCAACGTGGCTTTGAGATCAAATAACTTTATCCAAAACCAAGCACTATTTGTAAAAGCAGAAATAGTTAATTCCACAGAATCACAGCATGCATATGAAGGGAGCAACTTTCATTTAGGGAGTTTCTATTATTACTGAGATGTAAAATAACTCTGTAATTTCAGATTTTAAATTCACTTCTCGGGGTAACACAAGTGAAATAAAACAAATGGAAGGATAGATGCAGGCTAAGTAAAGGTCAGTAACATGCATGGGGACTGACAGTACAGTGCTAATTAAGGATACATGGGGACTGATAATACAGTGGTCAGTAAAGATATATGACTACTGATCACACAATGATCAGTAAGGATACATGGGGACTGATAATACAATGGTCAGTAAGGGTACATGGGGACTGATAATACAATGGTCAGTAAGGGTACATGGGGAGGATAATACAGTGGTCAGTGAAGGTACATGAGCACTGACAATACAATGGTCAGTAAGGGTACATGAGGAGGACAATACAGTGGTCAGTGAAGGTACATGAGCACTGATAATACAGTGGTCAGTAAGGGTACATGGGGACTGATAATACAATGGTCAGTAAGGGTACATGGTGACTGTTAATATAATGGCGAGTAAGGATACATGGGACTGATAATACAGTGGTCACTAAGTGTACATGCGGATGGATAATACAGTCGTCAATTAGGATACATGGGGACAGATAATACAATGGTCAGTAAGGGTACATTGGGAAGGATAATAAAATGGTCAGTAAGGGTACATGGTGACTGTTAATATAATGGTGAGTAAGGATACATGTGGACAGATAATACAGAGGTCAGTAAGGATACATGGGGACAGATAATACAGTGGTCAGTAAGGGGACATGGGGCATATAATATATTGGTCAGTAAGGGTTCATGGGGACAGATAATACAGTGGTCCGTAAGGGCATATGGGGGCAGATAACATATTGGTCAGTAAGGGTACATGGGGACAGATAATACAATGGTCAGTAAGGATACATGTGTGCTGTTAATACAATGGTCAGTAAGGATTCATGGCGACCTATGCCATACAGATAGTCACACGCCATGCTATCGTTTATTTTCCTCAGAGCAGGGAATGTAGAGACTGGAGGTGACGAAAGGCGATGAAAGGAGAAGAGAGGTGAGGAGGGGAGAAGAGAGAGGACAGGAGGCGGGAGGGGAGTAGGCGAGAGGAGATGAGTGTGGAGGAGAGGAGAGGAGGGGAATAGGAGAGCAGAGGTGAGGGGAGGAGATGCGTTGAGTGGAGAAGACAGCAGAGCAGAGTAGAGGATAGGAGGTGAGAGGAGAGGTTGGAGGAGGTAAGAGAGAAGATGAGCAGGAAGGGGAGGAGGGTTTAGTGGAGGAGAGGATAGAGGAGAGGGGAAGTAGAGAGGAGAGCAGAGCAGAGATGAGTAGAGGAATGGAGAGGAGAGTTGATAAGAGGTAAGGAGAGGACAAGAGAGGAGAAAAGAGGGCAGAGGAGAAGATAGGAGAGGGGAAGAGAGAAGAGGAGGGGAATGGAGATGAGAGTGTAGGGGAGATGGTAGGAGAGGAGAGTGGAATAGAGGTGGGGAGAAGGTAGGGGAGAGAAGAGAGATGAGAGGGGAGAGGGGGAGAGGAGCGGAACGCAGAAGGGAGGAATGGAGTGAAGTGGAGAGGGGAGAGAGGATGCGAGGGAAGGAGAGTAGAGCAGAGGAGAGGGGAAGGGCGGCGGGAGAGTAGAGGAGAGACCATCAGAGGAGAAGAGAGGAAGAGAGTAGGGAGAGCAGGGGCGAGAAGAGATGAGAAGGGAGGGGAGGAGAGGGGAGAAGAGAGGGGAAGTGGGGAGGAGAATGGAGGGGAGAAGAGCTGTGGAGAGTCGAGCAACGGAGAGGAGAGTAGAGGAGATGAGAGGAGAGGAGAGAAAAGAAGAAAAGGAGAGAGGAGGGTAGTAGATTAGAGGAGAGGAGAGGATGAGACATGGGACAAGAGAGGAGAGTAGAAAAGAGGGCAGGAGAGGAAAGAAGAGTGGGTAGTGGAGAGGTGAGTAGAGGTGAATGGAAAAGAGGGGTGGTGAAGTTAGGGGAGAGGAGAGGAGAGAGAAGACAATGAATGAGAGGAGGAGGTGAAAAGAGGGTAGAGGAAAGGAGAGCAGATGGGAGGAGAGGGTAGGATGGCAAGGAGAGGAGTGGAGAAGAGAGGAGTGGAGAGGGTACAGGAGAGCAGAGGGAACGAGAGGAGCGGGAAGGAGAAGAGAGGGGAGAACATCAGAGGACACAAGTTGAGGAGAGGAGTTAAAATGAAAGGGGAGAAGAGGTGAGACGGAGGGGAGAGGAGAAGAGGGGAGAATTTAGGGGAGCGGAGTAGAGATGATTGGAGTGGAGAGGAGAGTAGAGATAGAAGCGACTTGAAAACAGGGGGGAGGAGAGGATAGGGGAGGAGAGGAGATGATTGGAAATGAGAGAGCAGAGGAGATGAGAGGAGAATGGAGGAGAGGAAAGGGGAGGAGAAGAGGGTCGGGTGAGGGGAGAATGGAATAGAGGCATGGAGAAGGTAGGCGAGAGGGGAGAAAATGAAGACATAAGAGAGTTGAGGAGAACAGCTGAAAGGGGAGGAGAGTTGTGTAAAGGCGGGGAGATGGGAGAGGAGAGAGGAGAGAACGGGAAAACAGGTGAGGAGAGAAGTGGAGAGGAGAGAGGAGGAGATGGGAGAAGGGATGACCCGAGTGGAGAGGATAGAGGAGGAGAGGGGAGAGGAGGAGAGAAGATGAAAGGAAAAGGAGGTGAGCAGAGGAGAGAGGAGATGAGAGGAGCGTGGAGGAGAGGGGAGGCGAGAGGAGGAGAGTTGTGGAGAGGGGAGGAAAAGAGGGACGAGCGGAGAGAGGAGGGTAGAGATGAGCAGGGAGGGGACGTGAGTGTAGGGGAGGAGAGGTGAGAAGAAAGCAGAGCAGGGGAGAGTAGAGGAATGGAGAGTAGATGTGATGAGAGGAGAGGAGAGGAAATTGGAGTGAAGAGGGGAGGGGATTAGAGGAGAGGACTGGGCAGGGGACAGGAGAGGGTAGGGGCGAGGGTAGGAGAGGAGAATAGAGTAGAGGAGGGGAGAAGGCAGGGGAGAGGAGAGGAGACGAGCATAGAAGAGATGTGAGGAGAGAAGAGAGGAGAGCGGAGGGGTGAGGAGGGGAGGTGTTGGGGTAAAAAGGAGGCTTCTCTCCTTTAAGGTGGACTAACTGATGTAGTTAAACGACACCTCGCCCAGCTTCCCACTGTATAACGACCAAGGAAGTAAACAAACGAAACCTCAGGTTTATTGGTTTTATTCCGAGCAATGCACGGGAAGGTTCAATCTTGGAACCTCTGAAATAGAGGGGTTTTCAAGCATAATTTATACAGGTGTTGGAGAGGAGCTTTCCTCCTGAAAAATCATCGATAGGTCTATTGCTATTAGCGAAGTTACATTGATTTGTTGACTCTTATCAGATGGGCTCTGAGTGGTACATGAAACTGCCCATCTCTCATCTTTGTTTTGTTCCATTTTGCCCTCTATCCCAGTCTATCCGATGCCTGGTATGGTTGTCCTGGCTCCTTTATCTCTTCTCAGGGACTTGTAAAGAAAACTGCTGATTTTGGCTAAGGTTAAGCTATAATATACTGCGTATAAGTGTGTTACACCTTTATAAGCAAGTGTTACATACATAGGTAATTGATAAGTTCACAACCTTCAGCATAATTCTGACCCCATATCTACAACCTTATTATTTATCCTTTACAATTCCCCCTAATGGCCCTTGGCTATATGCCCAAGATAGGCCATTTCGCAATTAATTCCACATGGGTGAGCTTCCAGGGGTGACCTTTTACTTGGGTAGTGCTACTTCCCGAGCTCCTGGACCTATCTGTTGGTTTTCCCATCAAGGTTATACTATGTAAGTCCTTTCTGCCGGACTGTCTGATTTCCCTTTCTTCAATGTTTTGTCCATAGTACGGACTAGGGCCTGCCTCTTACGTCGGTTACAGCTTTTTAAAGGATAATACTAGCAAGGTGAGTTCCCTTGCACTACAACCAGTACATTGAGTCCAGCATAGTTCGTGTATAAGTCCTTTCTAGCCAATACTTTCTCGGTGTTCGAATTATGCCCCGCCTGGGGTATCCTCTCTTTCTTCTATTTTTCCTCCACTTGGGGTCTTCTCTATTCTACCGAATTTCTGCCCTGCCTGGGGTATCCTCTATGTTGTCGAATGGCGTCCAATTCAGTCCAGTTTGTTTCTCGTTCAGTTGGAGTATTGGTTTTCCTTGTTGTCCGATGGCCTTCGCATAACCTCCTCAGGTAATGTCCATCATTGCCCCGTCGATCATTCCTCCTTTAGCTCAGGGGTTGTAATAAACCCATTTATATCTGTCTCGTCAAGTGGAGTAAAGCAGAAGTCAATATCCATAATGGTGCATGACGTGTTCCTTTCTTCATTTCAGTTGCCGTGGTGGTCACACATCAATCTCCATATCCTCGTGAAACAGCGATAATTTAGTAGTCCTGTGTTAGTGGGGGTGATGCTCAAGGTGCACCCGTCCACTTGCTTATATCCACAGTCATCTTTGATCATTCGTAGTGGATCTCGACATAAAGCAACTTGGTTATTTTTATAACAATCTATATATGCTGAGACTCTTAGTACTGTTGTTCTCCTCAGTTACATTTCTGGTTTGTCATCATACCACACGCGAGTTTGATTCCTTTTTACTCCTACATTGTTTGATGTAGTGTATCAACCATTGTCACATCATACTGTCCTATAGATAATAAAAAATCTATTTAATGTGCGGTAACACAGCTGGCCTTTGGGACCCAAGCATGACTGTTTCTCTGCACCTCGCAGGCATGAGTCATGTTTTTGTCTAAGGTCCAGTTGGTAAATATATCGAGTGTTATCCAATCCGGCACCTTTCCATTCTGAAGCTTTTCAATGTTATGTTGTATTCCATTCAGCAACCATACTCCATATCCTATACATAATAGTTCTGTCTGTATGGTTTTACTTAAGTTCGTTTCTGCTCTATTGATTTATATTTCTGGCGTGGTCTCGCAATGTGTGGGCCAGTTTAATAATTCCCTTTCTGCGCCATTACCCAGTTGTGTCTGCAACTTTTCATGATCCTCATCCCTTTCCAGCAATCCCTGTAAGGTTTGTGTTTGGGCATTAACTCGATCATCTATCGTGTCTGGCTCTATAGGTTGCAACTCCCGCAACGTATCCCACCGTGTACCATTTCTAGTATCCCTCTTTTTCCCCTGTCCCGTTTTTTACCTGACCCTCTTTCGACAATAAACTTCATGGTTTTGGATTCAGCGCCTTTAGTGCTCGAAGGATCAGGTTTCTATACAGGCTTATACTGTTTAACCCGCAGATGTTGGGGTAGCTATATAGTTTAATTTTAGGAATACAGTAATTATTCGCTGACGTACCCTGAAGTGTATCTTATCCTTGGTCTGCCTTATCAATTTCTCTTTTGCCCCAGTGTTCACAGTTGGACAGGTTTGTGGCGCTGGGGGTGTGATGGTCGAGACCCTGGTAGTGCTCACTGTTGCTAAACTAGTGGATGGGGCCGTGTTGGTGGGTCTATCTCTGGAGATATCCCCCCACCACCATTCATAGATGTTGAGTGAAAGCTGCACCCCCTTCCCCGGGTGCAGTATGTTTGTCCCTCCTGATTAAAAACACACCGCGGTCTTATTCCCACTAATTATGGTTCTATATTATTGACCCATTCCCAATGTTGTTTCGTTTCCTTGTAACGTTGTTTTATGCCCGTTATTTAACTCTACTTTGCTCCGTCCGACACCATCAGTGTGTTTGATGTTTTATTAAACTAATGTCGCCCAAGTCCCTGTAATACAGGCCTTGCCATCCCTTAGTCTGTTGTCCCTGATATGAGGCTGCGTTACTCCACGTTATTTCCACGAGCTCTCGAGTCCTGCAAAAAGCAATATTTTCCGGTCGTCACTGGTTAGTTAGTGACCATGCTTTTTTAACTGGGTCCAGAGTTTCCACTTGCCGATACTCCTTATAAGTACCATAACTTACCATGATTACCTGATAGAGACCGATCCATTTGGATGCGATCCCGAACCTCTCGGGGGTAATCTCTTGACTGCCTATTTGGGTTGTTTGGAACTTCTGTTTCTTAGTGTCGTTCTCTAAATCCATCACCAGCATCTGGACATCAAGCTTATCATGTTGGTTCTACCTGTATGGACATACCCGTGGTATAAATTTAATAGGCTCCCCTGGATGCATTCCGGGGCCACCACATTCCCATCTTTTCTCCATATCCCGTCGGTCCCTTGTTGGGCCCTCTCTGCTTCCACTCCTCCTGTTCCTGCGGAGTGGCCTCTCCCTGTACCTCAAGCATATTTACTTCCTCAGGCCCGATTGTACATGCTCTGCCTTGGGCTTCCCCGGCCAGTGTACCTGCCACTCGCTTGGCTGCTTCATCTGTCCATGCATTCCACTGTTCATACTGATCATTATTTTTTACGTGTGCTTTGATCTTTATTATTGCACACTCCTGGGATAGGAAGGAGGCTTCCACTAGATGTTTCCCAATCTCCTCATGTTTAATCGGTCCTCCTCCTCAGGTCGTGTATCACCGTCTGCTCCAGGCTATCATATAATCATGCTCTACTCCGAAAGCATATCGACTGTCTGTATAGATATTTACTCATTTTCCCCCAGCAAGCCTCAGAGCCTCAGTGAGAACCACTAATTCAACCACTTGAGCTGATAGATTATCTTCTAACCGTCCTTCCCCTTTGACCTGACCGCTGCGATCTACCACGACCCATCCTGTCTGTGGTGTCCCATTGATATAGCGCCGAAACTCATCTACATATAGATCCATGTCTGCCTCCTCAAGCAGGGTTTCACTTGCCTGACTACTTCCCTCATCTTCTGTTGTGCTACAATGATGCTCCTCTCCCTCTGTAATGATCCACCCGGCAGGCGTCTTTTATTATTGTTACCGTCCCGTTGGGTGGGGCGGGGCGGGGGGTGGGGGGTGGCGGGAGAGCATTATTTAGCACCTCGCCATTTGTGCATCGAATACATTTTTAGCCTTCCATTGTTAAGTAATTCTACTAAGGTACGCTGGGTTTGTAGAATAATGCATCCTGACATTATTATTGGTTCGTTAACTCTGATGGCCCAAGCCGCACAGTCGAGGGCAGCAACGCACCTGGACAGTCCTGCAGCTACAGGTTGCGGTTTATCTGAGTAATATGCCACGGTCTATGCCTGTCTCCATGTAATTGAATCACTACCGCGTTATAATGATGGTTAATGTGGTAGGTATAGACGTGAAAGGGCCTATTCTGGTCTGGTCGTCCCAGGGCTGGAGCACTTGTGAGAGTTTGTTTTAACCACACACATGCAGTTTCTTGATCTAGGCCCCAGTTTACTGGCTCTTAGGAGGGTTGCCACCCTTTGACCTGTTTCTGTATAGGTTAGGCCACCTTGCCATATTCGGGAATAACATTTCTGCAGCAGTTGAATAGCCCTTGTACCTGCCTGACCCCTTTCACGGTTCCTGGTCTGGGGATTGATTGAATTGTTCCTTACTGTCCTCCGGCATCTGTCTCTTCCCTTACGATATTATGTATCCCAGATATGTTACTTCGCTCCTTCCTTCCCCTGCATCTACTGGATCCAAAATCCCTGACAAATTGGATGAAATATGCTCCGGCTGTTATTGAATCCCAGTGGTACTTTGGCCCATGTGTATTGTTTTCCCTTTACCGTGAAGACAACATTTCCTTGAGACTCTTTGTCCAAGGGGATGGTCCAAGTTCCATTTGTTATATCCAGCATGGTGAATATCTTATGATCTGGATCCAGGCCATTAATAACTGTGGCCGGATTTGCTACTATTGGGTGTTCTCCGGAAGTCACCTTATTCAGAGCGGTATAATCGATAGTCAATCGGTAAGACCTTTTGGGTTTCTTTATCAGCCACACTGGTGAATTAATGGAGGCTATTATATGTTTCAATACACATTGCGCCTCTAATTCCTGCACTATCTGAAGACCGCTACCTCAGCTTCGGGTGTTAATTGGAACTGTCAGTGAGCTTTGTGTTCGGGTCCAGGAATTTTGATGGGTGATATCTCTGCTAATCCATAATCTTATTTGCATTGTGCCCAAAGAGTCGGGTATAATTGGCACACGCTACCCCATACAGCCTTTGTTTCTCACTCGGGTTGAATTATGGTTGTTCCGACCACTCATTGCTGCTGGTGTCCCGGGTGTTCGAACTTAATTCGGTTTTCGTGCTTATCCCCCAAAATAATCCGGTTATGCTGAGGATCTATCAGTACCCCTATCTCCCTTAATGTATCGATGCCCAATATGTTGTCTTCTGTATTCTGACAGCACCAAAACTGAGCAGGTAGCATTACCCCTGTACTTCTAACAACAACATCTCACTTCGGGTTGCTTTCTGGTATCCCCCACCCTCTATTTGTAATTGACGGTCCTATGGATCAGGGGCAAATCTAAGTTGGTTATTGAGTGTTCTCGGGTTGGGGCAGTGGTGGCAGTAGTACCAGTGGTGCTGGTACCTGTCTGAGCATGTCCATCAGATCTTCCCTGGTTAATGGTGTTGCCTTCTTTGCCTGTTGGTGGTCTCACCTTCCTGCGCCTTCCTCATAACTCCAGCAATCTTTGGCTCAATGTCCAAGTTTACCACAATTTTGACATCTCCCTTTAGAATTTCCGTAACCTCTGCTTTTCTGCGGGCAATCCCTACTGAAGTTGCCTTCCTGATTGCAGTTTAAACATATCAGGTGAGTTGCGCGGGAGTGTGTCTCTTCCTCCTTCGTCTCGGCTGCTACTGATGTAGGTGCTATTTTTGCTCTTTTATCCCTTTGTTCTAACTTTAACTCCTCTGCATGTTCTGCCCATTCCAAAGTTTCATCATAATCATCTCCAATGTTAAATACTCACTTAATTATCTTTTGATGTGCCTTTCATAGTCTATCCTTAAACATTTTCAAGAATGCTGCATCGTTTCTGTTGTGGTCATCAGCCCCAGAGTGTTGTTTATATTCAATCCACGTTCGTTCCCCGTGCTCCCCAACCCTTTTTCCTGTCTTTTGCGTCAACATATTCTGCTCCAAACTTTTGTCAGAATTCTGTATTTCAACTATTTTGCTTTTGTGGTTGGTAACTTATTGAATATAATTTGTCTCCTGTGGGCTGAGGGGCACCTCCTGTTTGGTAATGTGGGCTGCTCTACATCCGCTGGAGGGAATGGTGGTGGTGCGTATCGTGTCATTGATAAATAGCCATTGTCATGTGCTGGGGCCCCTCTACTCTGCAGTCATTATCCCTCTCTGATTGACTGTTAGGTTGGGGTTGTGGACTACACTTACCCACCGTGGGGTACACTGTAGAGATAGTGCACTGCATTATCCGTCTGGTCCTGTCTTTATCTCTTGCAGCTTATTTATCTTAGCTTCTAACTCTTGAATTTGTTATGTTTGAGTATCTATCTGTCCTCTGTAGCAGGCAAGTATTATTGCATAGGCTTTCTTCGTTTTATTTTTATTCTGACTATCCCACCATGTCCTCTGTCTGTCGGGTGAGTCTTCTTTCTTTTATTTAGAAATCCAAACTAATAATGTCCACTAAAAATAAAACAGCTGTCAATGGAATGGGTTAACTCCACTACAGGTTTGTAAGAAGGTCTGACGTCATTACGTGACTTCGGGTATTCATCTGAAAATATTTCCCCAAGTCTTTGTGCTTTCAAAACTTGATAGAAATTAGGAATCCGTTCAAATAGCAGAAATTATTAGTAAAGTTTTCAAAATAAAACCTTCTCATCAGGAAAGGCAGCATTTTAGATTAAACTCCAATTTCTCTACACATCCAATTCAAATACTTGCCAACGAGTTTTTCATTGATTTAAAGCGAGACCACACATTTTTAATAGCTATTCTGTTTAGTTTACAGAAATCCAATTTCCACGGAATCTATATACATTCCTGCAGTTTGGATTTTTTACGATTCCATTCACTGAGCAAATCTTATGTTTTATTTCTCTCGGCACAAAATCTAATCTTCGGTGTTGGTCCATCTTTTTTAAGAATTCTGTAACTCCCAGTTTTTTCTTTCTGTGCTGAGTTCGCCTAGCTTACTACTTTTCCCCCTTTTGAATCCGAACTTAATCATTTTTTGATGACCTTACTCCAGTCCATAGTTAAACATCGTTTATTCTCTTTCTCAGCACAAAGCTTTGTCGGGTTTAACTCGTAAGTTTTTATATTTAAACCAATATCTTTTTCACAGCTAATTTAAATCTCGTTTCTTCAAATTAGGTTTTGTAATTTGATGATCTTCCTCCAGTCCATTTTCCTCAACATCTTTGTTTCTCTTTCTAGCTGCTGCAGCTTTCAAGTTCACATTTGTATCTTTTGGTAAAAACAAACTGTCCTTTGTAAATTCAATTTGCTTTTCCAACATTTTTCTTTTCTTTTATTAATTTTCCATTTATTTCAGCTAGCATTTTATCCCACTGCCCAGTTTTCCTAGGATCCTGGGGTCCCACCCCACTTTTTAGCTTGAATTCCTTCTTGCTTGCACTGTGCACGATCAATACCAGCTTCACTGTGTTATTACCATGTCACGCTTCAGGTCATACGCCGTATATTTCCTCTAACGATCGCTGGGGTACACTCTCGCTTTAGTTGTAATGCTTCTTTTTCAGGCAATACACCTATCCCACCCTTGGTTTTCAGCCTTCTGCGGTTCGTTATAACTTGTCCGACAGCTACCCCTTCTAATTCTTTATACAGATTACCTCCTTCCCCGTCAATGCTACAGCCATGTTGTCCCTTTCAGAGTACAACACTGCATATCTGGTGCGACCCAAGTTCCTCCCTTCTTAATCAGATATCTTGGATATTCCTCATACTGTTTATGGATCGGACCTAACTAAGTCTTCCACCCTTGCAAACGGTTATACCCTATACAGCGGCCAAGGTTTCGTTTCATTTCCATTTTTCCTTAGCAAAGGCAAGACCAATCCCACTGGTCTAATATCTTCACTTCTTTCTCCATCCCTAGGGGACAAAATCCCCATTCCTATTGGCTGCATCACATCAAAGCCTATGACTTTATTCCCCTAAACCATTTTCTCAGTTGTCCTTCATGAATAAACAAAGGGTATTGATTACTCTCTCTCTTGTCTAGTCCCTTCTGTACCACATTCATCATAAATGTCACAGAGGCTACACATGATACCACCAGTAAGCCACATCGTGTTCCCATTCACTTTCTATATCTATTCTGTTTACTCCTGCTAACCTTGCTGTGGCTCCTATTCTGAGCTATCCTGTCAGCTCTCACTTTCCTTGCGATTTAAACTGATTCTCCTTGTGTTCCCCATCTTCCTTATCCCTTGGTTCCTGTTTTCTATTCTTTACTAACATATCCTTTACTAATTCTCTTCCAATTTTGTCTATTAACTGTGAATATCTCCCTTCACATAATCTAGTTGATAGATTCAAGCTCATGTTTAAATCTTTTGATTTCAATTCACAATTTAAAACACACATTGTTATATCATACAATTCCTGATTCAGTTACTTCTAGTCCATTAAAATGTGGTTTCTTTTACTGGATCGGACCGGTCGAGTTCTTTTTGTGAGGTGGGATGTCATTTTATTTAAGTCCCACATATGATGATCACCATCAGCACTTGTACTTGGCAAACCAATAGTTAACATTACTGATCAACATACGACATTTCTTACTTTAAAATAACCTGCCGTCATTACCTTTTTAGTTTGTATTGGAAGTATTTTATAATGGTCTTGAATTACTTATTGTCCTGGAGTGATACTAACTCTTTAAGTGAACACTATTAATTTAGTGTTTGGGATCAGGATGTGTCCCAACCCACCTGGTTCAGGGGAGTCTTCCTGGTCTCCCAATCTTCCCAAGGAGCAGGCTTTAGGGTTCTTTCTCCATTACCACCAAAATTATGCTTTTGAGGGTCTCTTCTCGGTTTATCAAGGATTCCAAAACTAACCCATTTGAGGTGCTCTGCTTCCTCCTGGAGATCACCTCTCACTTGGATCCATGTTTTGTCATGGAGCCTGAGAGGTCTGGCCTCCTTATCTCCCACCTTCAGCTTGTAGCTGATCTGTACACAGCCATGGCCACCTTGTCCAGACAGAGACAGGCTGGCTTTTTTTGTTTTTAGCATCTCTACAAGCTTTCTTTGTTCAGTACTTAGTGGAGGCCTTGAAACTGACGACCATTCCAGCTGTAAGGAAATCCTAATTTGATCAGCATTCTCGCTCCTGTTAATTCTAATGCCTCTGACAGGTAGCAGTGTGTTTAACTCTATCCGGATTATTTCACAGTCGGTTTGTCCATGGAGAATGTGTCACGACCTTGATGGTTTAAAAAGTTCTCTGACTCTCCTGAGCCACATGAGCCATTTCATGTTGTGCTGTTGTCGATAACTGAGCATGCCTGAGACTCGTTCACACACACACACAACGGTATCCCAGTATCATGCCACATGGGACATCTGATCCAAGCCATTTGAGGTGATCTTATCAAAAGATCGTGGGGTGTCTGAAGATCTTTGCTCATCTCCCTCTGCATGGTCCCGATGTCTCGGGTAGTGGCCAGGCGATCAAATTCAGTTTTCTTATTGTTCAGTATAGGCAATGACACAAACATCTGAGATAGAAATCTTAGCTATTTCCTACACTTCCCTGACTTTAACAAGAATTTACATTAATACCAGATTGTACCCAGGTGATTTATGACAATTCGCCCAGGAACAATGAGTGAAGAAACATTTCTATTTGGAGGTGTAACTTTCCTGTTTTCCTCTTATATCTTCACTCATTTCCTCTCATTACATTTTATACAGTGTTCACCATTTCATTCATGAGCCCGGAGGAACTTTACTGTCTAATACAATATTATCATACTGTCTTTAAACATCGATCAAACATTCCCACTTGGTCCAAGTTTTGACCCAGGTTCTTTGTTTAATTTTATTTAACCGAACCTCTTCTTGGACCTTTTATTCTCCAAAATATGCCAGAGAGCAATTCAGTCTCCAAGAGGAAGGATGTTAGTTACCTTTAGCATAACAGTCACTCCCAAAAACTTATTTCCGAATACATAGTTTGGACAGAACCACAGAGACGGGACCTTTTCAAAAATAAAACTTAATTATCTCAATTTTCAGCAAAATTTTCCTTCCCATGTGTTTGACCAGCGAAGCTTAGCAATATATTATATATATATATATAAAATCAGTTTTAATTTCACAAACAAATTATGCCCAGACTTTGTCATTTTACGAAGAAGACAAAAGTAACAATTGCGTTTGGATGCAAGTCATTTATCTTCCCCTTCGAGCAGTGTGACTTGGACAATAGGATTACATCGGATATACGGCACAGAAACAGGCCATTCGGCCCAACCAGTCCATGCCGGCGTTTATGCTCCACTCGAGCCTCCTACCTTCTTTCCTCATCTAACTACATCCACATAACCCTCGATTCCCTTCTCCCTCATTTGTTTCTCTAGCCTCCCTTAAATACATCGATACTATTCACTTCAACCACTCCCTGTGGCAGCGAGTTCCACATTCTCACCACTCTCTGGGTAGAGGTTTCTTCTGAATTACCCATTTGATTTCTCGGTGACTATCTTATGTTGATGGCCTCTAATTATGCTGGTCCCCACAAGTGGAAATACTGTATCTACTCTATCAAAACCTTTCATCATTTTAAAGACACTAGGTCACCCCTCAGCCTTTTTTTTCCAAGAGTAAAGAGACCTGGCCTGTCCATCCTTTCCCGATAGGGAAACGCTCGCCTTTCTGGTATCATCCTTGTAAATCTTCTCTGCACCTCTCCAGTGCCTCCATATCCTTTTTATAATATGGTGACCAGAATTGCACACACAAAGTCTAACCAAGGTTCGATACAAGTTTAGCATAACTTCACCACTTTTCCATTCGATAACAATTCAATTCTAAAACAATCGATTCCAATAATTTAACTCAATATTTAAATTTTTACATCCAACTTTGTCAGCATGCTGCGACATTCGATGTCTGCAGATAACTGGAGATGATTTTGTTTTAATTGCTGGATCTTTTGCTATGCCATCAACCTCTTATCCAACTGGAACTGGCATTGCCTGATATGGTCGTCTTTGGCTACGACATAGTCCAGAGACACAAGTCTGCATTTTCTTCAACATACATCAACAATGCTGGAAGCACTGGTCTTCCTGTGACAAGCACAAACCACTAGTCTCTGAACTCTTCTTATTCTAACATAATATTTCTAATCTAAACATTGTATGATGAAAATATCCTCGGCTAGTTGGTTGCAAACACCAACTGCTGCTCAGTGAAATCTCTCTCTAATGATAACAACCACATTTTCCCCGATATGGAATGAACTAAACATGAACACCTTTCAGAAGCTGAATTAACCGAGTTCCCTATGCCAACACCCCTCTCATCTTCCATTCACTTCAACTGAAAGGAAAACGCCAGATTTTATCAGTCGGGATTTGAAAGATATTTACAACAGATGCTAGATATTCTTAGAGTTAGCATTGTTCTCTATTCTGTCTACTCGAGGAGTTTGATAACAGACTTTCTACTGTGAATGTAGAGCTGGAATATTGGTCCGGGATGTATTTACTTGTTCATCTTGATGACTCGAAACCGTTGGCAATTATTTGATGCGATTTGTATTTTCTTAAATACATTTCCTGAGTGGATTCAAATTTAAATTGAACCCAGGTTTGCAGGCGTGATGCTCCATTCACACAGCGAAGGTGAGAGAGATGCTGTGGGACACACACTAAGTCCAGTATCTGAAAGTGATTCACAGACTGGGTTTTGTGTTCAGGGCTCCCAGTCATGTTACCGACACCTTCCCAAAGGCTAGGAGAGGCACTCCGAAAGGTAAGTGGAACTGGCATTTGTCCACGAGAGTAACTGAAGGTATGAGAACTGAAATAATCCAGAGTTAGAAAGGAGAAAAGGCCCCAAAATGGTGCAGTCAGTAACAGGACATCAATTAGTCTCCCCTTATCTTGGAACATTAAATGTCGACACACTCTGTTATTGAAATATCAAAATATTATATTCCAGCCCAGTTATAGGGTTATTATCATCAGAAACAAACGTCAACTGTCGGAATGGAAACGATTCAGTCGGGATGTGATTAACAGCTGCAATAACAGCAGAATCCAACCCCTGCAGTCACTTGTGAACTCGCTGGTGTCTCAGCAGGCTGGATGACACAGTGAATCACTTCCCACACTCAGAGCAGGTGAACAGCCTCTCCCCAGTGTGAACTCGCTGGTGTATCACCAGGCTGGATGAATGAGTGAATCGCTTCCCACACTCTGAGCAGGTGAACGGCCTCTCCCCAGTGTGAACTCGCTGGTGTTTCAGCAGGTCGGATGACTGAGTGAATCGCTTGCCACACTCTGAGCAGGTGAACGGCCTCTCCCCGGTGTGAACCTGCTGGTGTGTCAGCAGGCGGGATGACCGAGTGAATCGCTTCCCACATTCAGAGCAGGTGAACGGCCTCTCCCCAGTGTGAACAAGCTGGTGTTTCAGCAGGTCGGATGACTGAGGGAATCACTTCCCACATTCAGAGCAGGTGAACGGCCTCTCCCCAGTGTGAACAAGCTGATGTTTCACCAGGCTGGATGACCGAGTGAATCGCTTCCCACACACGGGGCAGGTGAACGGCCTCTCCCCAGTGTGAATATGTTAATGAATTTCCAGCGCAGACGGGGAGCTGAATCCCTTCCCACAGTCTCCACATTTCCACGGTTTCTCCGTGGTGCGGGTGTGATTCCGTCTCTCCAGGTTGGATGATCAGTTGAAGCCTCCTCCACACACAACATGTTTACAGTTTCTTCCCGCTGTGAATGGTACGATGGTTTTTCAGGATGTGTAACTGGTTAAAGCTCTTTCCACAATCAGTGCACTGATACACTCTCACTCGGGTGTGTGTCTCAGTGCTTTTTCAGTCACACTGATGTTTGTAATCTTTCCACATAAACAAAACAAAAAAACATTTCTACTTCCACATTCAAAGGCCGATGATATTCAAGTCCTGATGAATCGAGTGACTCTATCTGATCTTGACGTGACGTTTAGTTTGAGTTTCCCTTCTTCAAATCCTCCCCTTCTAACACCCTGCAAAAGGAGTTTACAAAAGTCATCACTGTAAGTACAGGAGCGAAATTCAGAAGAGGCAATTCTAGTTTCTCTGGAACATTCTTTCCTTCTGCTGTGTGGTTTTAATATTGACTTAATAAAAATAATAAAGAGGGAGAAGCTAGATTGAGAGTAAACTGGCAAGAAATATAAATACAGTCAGAGCTTCTGCAGATATATAAAAAGGAAGATGTAGCTAAAATAAAGGTTGGTCCCTTCGAGGATGAGACGGGGAATTAAAAATGAGAAACAGGGAAATGGCAGAGACTTTAAACAAATATTTTGTATGGTCTTCACGGTGGAAGACACGAAACACATCCCAATAATAATAGATAATCAAGGGGTCACAGGGAGCGAGGAACTTAAAACAATCACTATCACTAGAGAAAAAGTACCAGACAAACTATTGGGACTAAAGTTGGACGTCCCCTGGACCTGATGGCCTGCATCCTGGGGTCTTAAAAGAAGTGGCTGCAGAGAAAATGGATGGATTGGTTGTAATCTTCCAAAATTCCCTGGATTCTGGCAAGGTGCCAGTGTATTGGAAAACCTCAAATGCAACACCCCTATTCAACAAGGGAGGGAGGGAGACAGAAAGCAGGAAACTATAGAGCAGTTAGCCTAACATCTATCATTGGGAAAATGCTGGAGTCCATTATTAAGGAAATAGTAGCAGGACATTTACAAAATCATAATAGTCAAGCAGAGACGGCATGGTTTTATGAAAGGGAAATCACGTTTGACAAATTTGTTGGAGTTCTTTGAGGATGTAACGAGCATGGTGGATGAAGAGGAACCAGTAGCAGTTGTGTATTTGCATTTCCAGAAGTCATTCGATAAGGTGCCAGATAAAAGGTCACTGCACAATATAAGAGCTCACAGGGTTGGGGGTAATATATTAGCATAGATGTAGGATTGGCGAACTAACAGAAAACACAGATAAATGGGTCATTTTCAGGTTGGCAAACTGTAACTAGTGGGTTGCCACAGGGATCAGTGCTGGGGGCTCAACTATTTACAATCTATAGTAATGACTTGGATGAAGGGACGGAGTGCACTGCAGCCAAATGTGCTGCTGATACAAAGATAGGTGGAAAAGCAAGTTGTGAGGAGGACACAAATAACCTGCAAAGGGTTATAGACAGGCTCAGTGAGTGGGCAAAAATTTGGCAGATGGAGTATAATGTGGGAAAATGTGAGGTTTTGCACTTCGGTAGGAAGAATAAAAAGGCAAATTATTTTTTAAATGGAGACTACAAAATGCTGCAGTACAGAGGGATCTAGGGGTCCTTGTGCATGAAACACAAAAAGTTAGCATGCAGGTACAGCAAGTAATCAGGAAGGTAAATGCAATGTTGGCCTTTATTGCAAGGGGAATGGAGTATAAAAGTAGAGAAGTCTTGCTACAATTGTACAGGGTGTTCGTGAGATGATTTTGAGCAGTAGACAAAATATCTAAGCATTGATAAATGCATCATCTAACATCTCCAACTGAGCTAACCTGCTGTAACTATGTCAGTATTTGTGTCAGCTGTGACTCAGTGGGTAACACACTTGCCTCTGGGTCACAAGGTTGTGGGTTGATGTCGCACTCCAGAGACATGAACACAAAACTCTCGGCTGATGCTCCAGTGCAGTGCTGAGGGACTGCTGTACTGTCGGAGGTGCTGTCTTTTGGATAAGATGTTGAACCGAGACCCCGTCTGCTCCCTCAGGTGGACGTAAAAGGTCCCATTGCACTATTTCAAGCAGAACAGGGGAGTTATCCCCGATGTCCTGGCCAATATTTTCCCTTAACATCAGTAAAGCAGATTATCTGGTCATTATCACATTGTAAATTGGTTAATGCGTTTCCTACATTACGAAAGTGACTACACTTCAAAAAGAACTTAATTAACTGTAAAGGGCTTTGGGGCATCTGGTGGTGGTGAAAGGTGCAAAATAAATGCAAGTTTTTTTATTTTGTATATGTCTTTTATTACTCTCCCTTCTCCCATTGTCCCTCCTTTTGTCTGCTGTCACTTTCCCACCTCCACTTCCCCACCCAACTT
Source organism: Pristiophorus japonicus (assembly GCF_044704955.1). Taxonomy (NCBI): domain Eukaryota; kingdom Metazoa; phylum Chordata; class Chondrichthyes; family Pristiophoridae; genus Pristiophorus; species Pristiophorus japonicus. The sequence goes on along the minus strand of NC_091999.1, from coordinate 19,365,558 downwards.
TACAGTTCATTTCTTGTGTACATAGTCTCTCTCTCTCTCCTTTCCCTCACTCTATCGCTCCCTATAAGCTGTCCATCTGCCATTTCTCCCAGTCCTGATCAAATGCTCTCCCTGACCCATCACCATTTCTCCTTCCTTTATAGACAACAACAACTTTCATTTATATAGCGCCTTTAAGAACATAAGAGTTATGAGCAGGAGTAGGCCATACGGCCCCTCGAGCCTGCTCCACCATTCAATAACATCATGACTGATCATCAACCTCAACTCCACTTTCCCGCCCGATCTCCATATCCCTCGATTCCCTGAAACGCCAAAAATGTATCTATCTCAGCCTTGAAATAACTCTGTAAAATGGCCCCTGGTGCTTCACAGGAGCATTATCAGATAGAATTTGACTCCGAGGGTCAAATAGGCACATTTTAAAGAGAGTTAAAAAGGAAAAGAGTGGTTCAAGTAAATGTTGGTCCCCTGGATGATGAGACTGGGGAATTAATAATGGAGAACAGGGAAATGGCAGAGACGTTGAACAAATATTTTGTGTCGGTCTTCACGGTGGAAGAAACTAAAAACATCCCAATAGTGGATAATCAAGGGGCTATAGGTCGGGAGGAACTTAATACAATTACTATCAGTAATGAAGTGGTACTAGGTAAAATAATGGGACTAAAGGTGGACAAGTCCCCTGGACCTGATGCCTTACATCCCAGGATCTTAAGAGAAATGGCTGCAGAGTGGATGCATTGGTTTTAATCTACCAAAATTCCCTGCATTCTGGGGCAGTCCCAGCAGATTGGAAAACCACAAATGTAATGCTCCTATTTAAAAAAGAAGGCAGACAAAAAGCAGTAAACTACAGACCAGTTTGCCTAACATCTGTCGTTGGGAAAATGCTGGAGTCCATTCTTAAGGAAGCAGCAATGGGACATTTGGAAAAGCATGATTCAATCAAGCAGAGTCAGCATGGTTTTATGAAAGGGAAATCATGTTTGACAAATTTGCTGGAGTTCTTTGAGGATGTAACAAGCAGAGTGGATCAGGGGGAACCAGTGGATGTGGTGTATTTGGATTTCCAGAAGGCATTCGATAAGTTGCCACATAAGAGGTTACTGCACAAGATAAAAGCTCACTGGGTTGGGGGCAATATATTAGCATGGATAGAGGATTGGCGAACTCACAGAAAACACAGAGTCGGGATAAATGGGTCATTTTCCAGTTGACAAACAGTGACTACTGGGGTGCCGCAGGGATCGGTGCTGGGTCCTCAACTATTTACAATCCATATTAATGACTTGGATGAAGGGACAGAGTGTAATGTAGCCAAGTTTGCTGATGATACAAAGATGGGTGGGAAAGTAAATTGTGAGAAGGACACAAAAAATCTGCAAAGGCTCAATAAGTGTCAAAAATTTGGCAGATGGAGTATAATGTGGGAAACTGTGAGATTATCCACTTTGGCAGAAATAATAGAAAAGCAAATTATAATTTAAATGGAGAAAAACTGCAAAGTGCTGCAGTACAAAGAGACCTGGGGGTCCTTGTGCATGGAACACAAAAAGTTAGTATGTCGGTACAGCAAGTAATCAGGAAGGCAAATGGAATGTTGGCCTTTATTGCAAGCGGGATAGAGTATAAAAGCAGAGAAGTCCTGCTACAACTGTACAGGGTATTGGTGAGGCCACACCTGGAGTACTGCGTACAGTTTTAGTCTCCTTATTTAAGGAGAGATATACTTGCATTGGAGGCTGTCAGAGAATGTTCACTAGGTTGCTTCCGGATGTGAGGGGGTTGTCTTTTGAAAATAGGTTGAATAGGTTGGGCCTATACTCATTGGAGTTCAGAAGAATGAGAGGTGATTTTATTGAAACATATAAGATAATGAGGGGGTTCGATAAGGTGGATGCAGAGAGGATATTTGCATCCACTCATAGGGGAAACTAAAACGAGAGGACATAGTCTTAGAATAAGGAGCTGCCCATTTAGAACTGAGACGGGGAGAAATTTCTTCTCTCAGAGGGTTGTAAATCTGTGGAATTCTCTGCCCCAGAGAGCTGTGGAGGCTGGGTCATTGAATATATTTAAGGTGGAGATAGACAGATTTTTGAACAATAAGGGAGTAAAGGGTTACAGGGAGCGGGCAGGGAAGTGGAGCTGAGTCCATGATCAGATCAGCCATGATCTTATTGAATGGTGGAGCAGGCTCGAGGGGCCAAATGGCCTACTCCTGCTCCTATGTCTTATGCTCTTAGGGTGTTAAAGGAGGAGGGAGGTTTTGGGAGGGAATTCTGGAGCTTAGGGCCGAGGCAGCTGAAGGTATGACCACCAATGGTGGTGTGATTAAAATCAGGAATGTGCAGGAGGCCAGAGATCCTGGAGGGTTGTAGGGCTGGAGGAGGTTACAGAGATAGGGAGGGGCGAGGCCACGGAGGGATTTGAAAATAAGGATGAGAATTTTTAAATTGAGCTTCGTGCCCAGTCACCATTTCTCCTTCCTTTACAGACGCTCCCTGACCACTCTCCATTTCTCCTTCCTTTACAGACGCTCCCTGACCACTCTCCATTTCTCCTTCCTTTACAGACGCTCCCTGACCACTCTCCATTTCTCCTTCTTTTACAGACGTTCCCTGACCACTCTCCATTTCTCCTTCCTTTACAGACGCTCCCTGACCACTCTCCATTTCTCCTTCCTTTACAGACTTTCCCTGACCACTCTCCATTTCTGCTACATTTTTTGAAATATTTAAAGATTTTAATAAATCTTTGAAGGTCACAGGACAGGTTAACAAAGCTGTTAATAAAGCGTAAAGGATCCTGGGCTTTATAAATCGAGGCACAGAGTACTAAAGCCGGGAAGTTATGCTAAAGCGATATAAAACACTAGCTAGAGCCCAGCTGGAGGATTGTGTCCAATTCTGGGCACACTTCAGGAAGGACACAAAGGCTTTGGAGAGGGGACAGAAGAGATTTACTGGAATGGTGCCAGCGATGAGGAACTTCGTTTATGTGGAGACTGGAGAAGCTGGGATTGTTCTCCTTGGAGCAGAGAAGGTTAAGACGAGATTTGATAGAGGTGTTAAAAATCATGAAGATGAGATAGAATAAATAGAGAAAATGTTTCTAACACTGATAACCAGAGGGCACAGATTTGAGGCGATTGGCAAAAACAGAGGTCACATGAGGAAAACCATTTTCCCACAAGGAGTGGTTAGGGTTTGGAATGCACTGCCTGACGGAGCGGTGGAGACAGAGTCAATAGTAGCCTTCAAAAGTGAATTGGACAAAGACTTGAAGCAGAATGATATTGCAGGGATTTGGGGAAAGAGCGGGGGAAGTGGGATAACCGGATTGCTCCCCGAAAGTATCAGCGCAGACTCGATGGGACGAATGGCCCCCTTCTGTGCTGCAATATTCTGTGATTCTAGAATTCTTTACAGACGCTCCCTGCTCAGTCACCATTGCTCCTTCATTTACAGACGCTCCCTGGTCCATTACTATTTCTCGTTGATTTACAGACGATCCCTGAGAGTTTGACGCAGACACAGCGCATGCACTGACCGCTCCTTCGGGCTGGAGCGGACCCAGGACCCAGCAGGTAGGTGGAGAATGTTCCCCGGTTTATATCCCCACCCCCCGGTGTGGGGAGAATGTTCCCCGGTTTATATCCCACCCCGGTGTGGGGAGAATGTTCCCCGGTTTATATCACCCCCCCCCCGGTGTGGGGAGAATGTTCCCCGGTTTATATCCCCCCTGCCCCGGTGTGGGGAGAATGTTCCCCGGTTTATATCCCCCCCGGTGTGGGGAGAATGTTCCCCGGTTTATATCCCCCGCGGTGTGGGGAGAATGTTCCCCGGTTTATATCCCCCCCCGGTGTGGGGAGAATGTTCCCCGGTTTATATCCCCCCCCCGGTGTGGGGAGAATGTTCCCCGGTTTATATCCCCCCCCCCGGTGTGGGGAGAATGTTCCCCGGTTTATATCCCCCCCCGCCCGTCGTGGGGAGAATGTTCCCCGGTTTATATCCCCCCCCCCCGGTGTGGGGAGAATGTTCCCCTGTTTATATCCCCCACCCGGTGTGGGGAGAATGTATCCCGGTTTATTTCCCCCCCCGGTGTGGGGAGAATGTTCCCCGGTTTATATCCCCCCCCCCGGTGTGGAGAGAATGTTCCCCGGTTTATATCCCCTCCGCCCGGTGTGGGGAGAATGTTCCCTGGTTTATATCCCCCCCCCGGTGTGGGGAGAATGTCCCCCGGTTTATATCCCCCCCCCCGGTGTGGGGAGAATGTTCCCCGGTTATAACCCCCCACCCCCCGATGTGGGGAGAATGTTCCCGGTTTATATCCCCCCCCCAGTGTGGGGAGAATGTTCCCCGGTTTATATCCCCCCCCCCGGTGTGGGGAGAATGTTCCCCGGTTTATATCCACCCCCCGGTGTGGGGAGAATGTTCCCCGGTTTATATCCCCCCCCCGGTGTGGGGGATAATGTTCCCCGGTTTATATACCCCCCCCTGGTGTGGGGAGAATGTTCCCCGGTTTATATCCCCCCCCGTGGTGTGGGGAGAATGTGCCCCGGTTAATATCCCCCCCGGTGTGGGGAGAATGTTCCCCGGTTTATATCCCCTCCGCCCGGTGTGGGGAGAATGTTCCCGGTTTATATCCCCCCCCCAGTGTGGGGAGAATGTTCCCCGGTTTATATCCCCCCCCCGGTGTGGGGAGAATGTTCCCCGGTTTATATCCCACCCCCGGTGTGGGGAGAATGTTCCCCGGTTTATATCCCCCCCCCGGTGTGGGGGATAATGTTCCCCGGTTTATATCCCCCCCCCTGGTGTGGGGAGAATGTTCCCCGGTTTATATCCCCCCCGCGGTGTGGGGAGAATGTGCCCCGGTTTATATCCCCCCCGGTGTGGGGAGAATGTTCCCCGGTTTATATCCCCCCCTGGTGTGGGGAGAATGTTCCCCGGTTTATATCCCCCCCCCCGGTGTGGGGAGAATGTTCCCCGGTTTATATTCCCCCCCCGGTGTGGGGAGAATGTTCCCCTGTTTATATCCCCCCCGGTGTGGGGAGAATGTTCCCCGGTTTATATCCCCCCCGGTGTGGGGAGAATGTTCCCCGGTTTATATCCACTCCCCCCGGTGTGGGGAGAATGTTCCCCGGTTTATATCCCCCCGCCCCCGGTGTGGGGAGAATGTTCCCTGGTTTATATCCCCCCCGGTGTGGGGAGAATGTTCCCCGGTTTATATCCCCCCCCCCCGCCCGGTGCGGGGAGAATGTTCCCCGGTTTATATCCCCTCCGCCCGGCGTGGGGAGAATGTTCCCCGGTTTATATCCCCCCCCGGTGTGGGGAGAATGTTCCCCGGTTTATATCCCCCCCCGGTGTGGGGAGAATGTTCCCCGGTTTATATCCCCCCCCCCCCGGTGTGGGGAGAATGTTCCCCGGTTTATATCCCCCCCGCGGTGTGGGGAGAATGTTCCCCTGTTTATATCCCCCCCGGTGTGGAGAGAATGTTCCCCGGTTTATATCCCCCCCCCGGTGTCGGGGAGAATGTTCCCCGGTTTATATCCCCCCCCTGGTGTGGGGAGAATGTTCCCCGGTTTATATTCCCCCCCCCCCGGTGTGGGGAGAATGTTCCCCGGTTTATAGCCCCCCCCGGTGTGGGGAGAATGTTCCCCGGTTTATATCCCCCCCCCGGTGTGGGGAGAATGTTCCCCGGTTTATATCCCCCCCCCCGGTGTGGGGAGAATGTTCCCCGGTTTATATCCCCCCCGGTGTGGGGAGAATGTTCCCTGGTTTATATCCCCCCCAGTGTTTGGAGAATGTTCCCCGGTTTATATCCCCCACCGGTGTGGGGAGAATGTTCCCCGGTTTATATCCCCCCCCCGGTGTGGGGAGAATGTTCCCCGGTTTATATCCCCCCCCCGGTGTGGGGAGAATGTTCCCCGGTTTATATCCCCACCCGGTGTGGGGAGAATGTTCCCCGGTTTATATCCCCCCCCCCGGTGTGGGGAGAATGTTCCCCGGTTTATATCCCCCCCCCGATGTTGGGAGAATGTTCCCCGGTTTATATCCCCCCCCCCGGTGTGGGGAGAATGTTCCCCGGTTTATATCCCCCCCGGTGTGGGGAGAATGTTCCCCGGTTTATATCCCCCCCCCCGGTGTGGGGAGAATGTTCCCCAGTTTATATCCCCCCCCGGTGTGGGGAGAATGTTCCCCGGTTTATATCCCCCCCCCGGTGTGGGGAGAATATTCCCCGGTTTATATCCCTCCCCCGGTGTGGGGAGAATGTTCCCCGGTTTATATCCCCCCCCCCCGGTGTGGGGAGAATGTTCCCCGGTTTATATCCACCCCGGTGTGGGGAGAATGTTCCCTGGTTTATATCCCCCCCCCGGTGTGGGGAGAATGTTCCCCGGTTTATATCCCCCCGGTGTGGGGAGAATGTTCCCCGGCTTATATCCCACCGGTGTGGAGAGAATGTTCCCTGGTTTATATCCCCCCGGTGTGGGGAGAATGTTCCCCGGTTTATATCCCCGCCGGTGTGGGGAGAATGTTCCCTGGTTTATATCCCCCCCCCCACCGGTGTGGGGAGAATGTTCCCCGGTTTATATCCCCCCGGTGCGGGGAGAATGTTCCCCGGTTTATATCCCCCCCGGTGTGGGGAGAATGTTCCCCGGTTTATATCCCCCCCCCCCGGTGTGGGGAGAATGTTCCCCGGTTTATATCCCCCCGGTGTGGGGAGAATGTTCCCCGGTTTATATCCCCCCCGGTGTGGGGAGAATGTTCCCCGGTTTATATCTCCCCGCCCCGGTGTGGGAAGAATGTTCCCCGGTTTATATCCCCCCCCGGTGTGGGGAGAATGTTCCCCGGTTTATATCCCCCCCCCCCGGTGTGGGGAGAATGTTCACCGGTTTATATCCCCCCGGTGTGGGGAGAATGTTCCCCGGTTTATATCCCCCCCCGGTGTGGGGAGAATGTTCCCCGGTTTATATCCCCCCCCCGGTGTGGGGAGAATGTTCCCCGGTTTATATCCCCCCGGTGTGGGGAGAATGTTCCCCGGTTTATATCCCCCCCGGTGTGGGGAGAATGTTCCCCGGTTTATATCTCCCCCCCCCGGTGTGGGGAGAATGTTCCCCGGTTTATATCCCCCCCCCGGTGTGGGGAGAATGTTCCCCGGTTTATATCCCCCCCCCCCGGTGTGGGGAGAATGTTCCCCGGTTTATATCCCCCCCCGGTGTGGGGAGAATGTTCCCCGGTTTAAATCCCCCCCCCCGGTGTGGGGAGAATGTTCCCCGGTTTATATCCCCCCCGGTGTGGGGAGAATGTTCCCTGGTTTATATCCCCCCCCCCCACCGGTGTGGGGAGAATGTTCCCCGGTTTATATCCCCCCGGTGTGGGGAGAATGTTCCCCGGTTTATATCCCCCCCGGTGTGGGGAGAATGTTCCCCGGTTTATATCCCCCCCCCCGGTGTGGGGAGAATGTTCCCCGGTTTATATCCCCCCGGTGTGGGGAGAATGTTCCCCGGTTTATATCCCCCCCGGTGTGGGGAGAATGTTCCCCGGTTTATATCTCCCCGCCCCGGTGTGGGGAGAATGTTCCCCGGTTTATATCCCCCCCCCGGTGTGGGGAGAATGTTCCCCGGTTTATATCCCCCCCCCGGTGTGGGGAGAATGTTCCCCGGTTTATATCCCCCCCCGGTGTGGGGAGAATGTTCCCCGGTTTATATCCCCCCGGTGTGGGGAGAATGTTCCCCGGTTTATATCCCCCCCCGGTTTGGGGAGAATGTTCCCCGGTTTATATCCCCCCGGTGTGGGGAGAATGTTCCCCGGTTTATATCCCCCCCGGTGTGGGGAGAATGTTCCCCGGTTTATATCTCTCCCCCCCGGTGTGGGGAGAATGTTCCCCGGTTTATATCCCCCCCCGGTGTGGGGAGAATGTTCCCCGGTTTATATCCCCCCCCCCGGTGTGGGGAGAATGTTCCCCGGTTTATATCCCCCCCCGGTGTGGGGAGAATGTTCCCCGGTTTATATCCCCCCCCCCGGTGTGGGGAGAATGTTCCCCGGTTTATACCCCCCCCGGTGTGGGGAGAATGTTCCCCGGTTTATATCCCCCCGGTGTGGGGAGAATGTTCCCCGGTTTATATCCCCCCCCCGGTGTGGGGAGAATGTTCCCCGGTTTATTTCCCCCCCGGTGTGGGGAGAATGTTCCCCGGTTTATATCCCCCCGGTGTGGGGAGAATGTTCCCCGGTTTATATCCCCCCCCGGTGTGGGGAGAATGTTCCCCGGTTTATATCCCCCCCGGTGTGGGGAGAATTTTCCCCGGTTTATATCCCCCCCCGGTGTGGGGAGAATGTTCCTCGGTTTATATCCCCCCCGGTGTGGGGAGAATGTTCCCCGGTTTATATCCCCCCCCGGTGTGGGGAGAATGTTCCCCGGTTTATATCCCCCCGGTGTGGGGAGAATGTTCCCCGGTTTATATCTCCCCGCCCCGGTGTGGGGAGAATGTTCCCCGGTTTATATCCCCCCCCGGTGTGGGGAGAATGTTCCCCGGTTTATATCCCCCCCCCCCGGTGTGGGGAGAATGTTCACCGGTTTATATCCCCCCGGTGTGGGGAGAATGTTCCCCGGTTTATATCCCCCCCCGGTGTGGGGAGAATGTTCCCCGGTTTATATCCCCCCCCCGGTGTGGGGAGAATGTTCCCCGGTTTATATCCCCCCGGTGTGGGGAGAATGTTCCCCGGTTTATATCCCCCCCGGTGTGGGGAGAATGTTCCCCGGTTTATATCTCCCCCCCCCGGTGTGGGGAGAATGTTCCCCGGTTTATATCCCCCCCCCGGTGTGGGGAGAATGTTCCCCGGTTTATATCCCCCCCCCCCGGTGTGGGGAGAATGTTCCCCGGTTTATATCCCCCCCCGGTGTGGGGAGAATGTTCCCCGGTTTAAATCCCCCCCCCCGGTGTGGGGAGAATGTTCCCCGGTTTATATCCCCCCCGGTGTGGGGAGAATGTTCCCTGGTTTATATCCCCCCCCCCCACCGGTGTGGGGAGAATGTTCCCCGGTTTATATCCCCCCGGTGTGGGGAGAATGTTCCCCGGTTTATATCCCCCCCGGTGTGGGGAGAATGTTCCCCGGTTTATATCCCCCCCCCCGGTGTGGGGAGAATGTTCCCCGGTTTATATCCCCCCGGTGTGGGGAGAATGTTCCCCGGTTTATATCCCCCCCGGTGTGGGGAGAATGTTCCCCGGTTTATATCTCCCCGCCCCGGTGTGGGGAGAATGTTCCCCGGTTTATATCCCCCCCCCGGTGTGGGGAGAATGTTCCCCGGTTTATATCCCCCCCCCGGTGTGGGGAGAATGTTCCCCGGTTTATATCCCCCCCCGGTGTGGGGAGAATGTTCCCCGGTTTATATCCCCCCGGTGTGGGGAGAATGTTCCCCGGTTTATATCCCCCCCCGGTTTGGGGAGAATGTTCCCCGGTTTATATCCCCCCGGTGTGGGGAGAATGTTCCCCGGTTTATATCCCCCCCGGTGTGGGGAGAATGTTCCCCGGTTTATATCTCTCCCCCCCGGTGTGGGGAGAATGTTCCCCGGTTTATATCCCCCCCCGGTGTGGGGAGAATGTTCCCCGGTTTATATCCCCCCCCCCGGTGTGGGGAGAATGTTCCCCGGTTTATATCCCCCCCCGGTGTGGGGAGAATGTTCCCCGGTTTATATCCCCCCCCCCGGTGTGGGGAGAATGTTCCCCGGTTTATACCCCCCCCGGTGTGGGGAGAATGTTCCCCGGTTTATATCCCCCCGGTGTGGGGAGAATGTTCCCCGGTTTATATCCCCCCCCCGGTGTGGGGAGAATGTTCCCCGGTTTATTTCCCCCCCGGTGTGGGGAGAATGTTCCCCGGTTTATATCCCCCCGGTGTGGGGAGAATGTTCCCCGGTTTATATCCCCCCCCGGTGTGGGGAGAATGTTCCCCGGTTTATATCCCCCCCGGTGTGGGGAGAATTTTCCCCGGTTTATATCCCCCCCCGGTGTGGGGAGAATGTTCCTCGGTTTATATCCCCCCCGGTGTGGGGAGAATGTTCCCCGGTTTATATCCCCCCCCGGTGTGGGGAGAATGTTCCCCGGTTTATATCCCCCCGGTGTGGGGAGAATGTTCCCCGGTTTATATCCCCCCCCGGTGTGGGAAGAATGTTCCCCGGTTTATATCCCCCCCCGGTGTGAGGAGAATGTTCCCCGGTTTATTTCCCCCGGTGTGGGGAGAATGTTCCCCGGTTTATATCCGGGCCCGGGGCTGCACTCGGTGTTGTTGCCCCCAGCGTTTCTTTAACCCACTCCCTGGATCTCGCTCACCTCCTGCGTCAGCGTCTGCCACCGCCGCCTGCACATGCTCAGCTCACACTGCCCGGGGTGATTGACGGCAACTCCCCACCAATAGGAAGAGCGGGGCGGGACTGGAGGACCAAATGGACAGTTGGTCCTCCAACCAATTGGAGTGTGTGAGGGGCGGGGCTTCCGGCAGGCTGTAACTCGTGGGGTGCAGCAAGGATCAGTGCTGGGGCCTCAGCTATTTACAATCTCTATTAATGACCGAGATAAAGGGACCCAGTGTAATATTTGCTGATGATACAAAGCTCGGTGAGACAGTAAGCTGTGAGCAGAACACAAGAGTGCAAAGATATATAGACAGACGATGTGAATGGGCAGTAAGGTGGCAGATTCAGTATAATGTCGGGAAATGTGAGGTTATTCACGTTGGGAGGAAGAATAGAAAAACAGAATATCTTTTAAATGGTGAGAAACTTTAAATGTTGGTGTTGAGAGAGATTTGGGTGTCCTTGTGCAAGAAACACAG